>NW_026057577.1:139561014-139861014 GCF_023721935.1 Panthera uncia | reverse complement strand
ACTAGACTGTTGGTTACTAGGGATTGAGGGGTGAGGGAAATGGAGAGAGATTGGTCAAAGTGTACAAACTTGCGGTTATAAAATGAGTAAGTTCTGGGGATGTGATATATATCATCTTGTATAGGTAATATGTATTGTCTACTTGAAAGTTGCTAAGAGAATAGCCCTTAAATGTTCTCATCACAAAAAAGAAAGGGCAGTTATGTCATGAGATGCAGGTGTTAGCTAACTGTGGTGGTAATCATTTTGCAATATAGCAGTGTATCAAATCAACACGTTGTACAACTTAAATGTATACAGTGTTATGTGTCCATTACATCTCCATAAAGCTGGGAGGAAAGATAGCAAAAGAAGATTTTTTTTTTCACTATGCGATGAGCAGTGTGGACGTCGGTGACCGGTGGATGATAGGAATCCACACTTTCCTTTCAAAAAAAATTTTTAATGTTTTTATTTATTTTTGAGACAGAGAGAGACAGAGCATGAGCAGGGGAGGGGCAGAGGGAGAGGGAGACACAGAATCCGAAGCAGGCTCCAGGCTCTGAGCTGTCAGCCAGAGAGCCCGATGCGGGGATCGAACTCACTAACTGTGAGATCGTGACCTGAGCGGAAGTCAGATGCTTAACCAGCTGAGCCACCCAGGCACGCCAGGAATCCACACCTTTCTGCAATAGGTGTCACGTCCTAAGATTCATCTTGCTTCTTGGTTACCGATGAAGGGAGACATGATCCAAAAGAAGCAGAGATGAGGACAATGTTACTGAAGGTGAAGCTACACAGACTGCACACGCTGTCTTCATAAATTGGAAACAAAACACAGAAAGTAATAAATTTCTATTAAGCAAATAACACACAGGCCTAATCAATACAGACAATTCCTGAAAGGAGGAAACCAACCCTAAAAAAATGAGTTGGGGTTGGGGGGGTGGGGTGCCCGGGAGACTCAGGTGGTTCAGCATCTGACTTCCGCTCAGGTCATGATCTCAGGGTTCACGAGTTTGAGGCCTGTGTCAGGCTCCCTGCTGTAGACACAGAGTCTGCTTTGGATCCTCTGTCCCTGCCTCTCTCTGCCCCTCCCTGCTTGCACTCTCTCTCTCTCTCTCTCTCAAAAATAAATAAACATTTACAAAAATGAATGAGAAGGGAGTGGAAACTAATATTGATTGAGCTCCCTGCAGGCCAGGAACATGGTGTAATCATTTCACTTAATCTTCACAACAAACTGAAGAGGCAGATAATTTTATTCTTATTTTGTGGGCCAGGAAATGATAACCCAGGAAGGTGAAGTCTACTTACCAATGAGTAGTAAGTGCTGAAGGCAGACTGGTGAGGCCTTATCTAAACATACTCTGGCATCCGTGGACCACGGTATTTGAAGGAGCCACATTCTGGGTGTTGCAGAATTTTACGAAGGTCCTGAGGCCAGTCTCTTCAGCAGGCCCTGCCTCCAAACCTCCAGTTTGGTCAAATTGGCCTCATCAGCAGGTGCACGTGCAAGCAAATGT
Organism: Panthera uncia; assembly: GCF_023721935.1. Taxonomy (NCBI): domain Eukaryota; kingdom Metazoa; phylum Chordata; class Mammalia; order Carnivora; family Felidae; genus Panthera; species Panthera uncia. The sequence continues at coordinate 139,859,509 of NW_026057577.1, read as the reverse complement.
TTTCAGGAAAGTGTCAGCCATGGCTCTCCAGAGAAATAGAACCAGTGGAACTCTGTTTATATACACACATAACCAAAAGGTGTGTGTGTGTGTGTGTGTGTGTGTGTTTGTGTGTAAGGAGAAAGAGTGAGAGAAAGAGAGGAGAGCCATTAGTTTTAAGGAATTGGCCTATGGGATTGTAGGGGTTGGCAAGTCTAAAATCCATAGAGCAGGCCAACAGGCTGCTAACTCAGGCAGGAGTTGATGCAACAGACTTTTTCTTTTCAGGGAAACCTCATCGTTTTGCTTGCTTCCACCTTCAACTGTTTGGAGAACAGCCCATCTTTGTTAACCAAATCTACAGAATACCCTCACAGCAGTACCTGAGTACTATAGCCTGGGTAGGTTGACATATAAAACTAACCTTCATAAGGAATTTAAGCCATTGCTAGTTACTAGAAGAAAGGATAGTAGTCAGTTAAAGGTTAAGGCCATAGGATGACTATACTTTAAAGTACTACAGAGCAAGACACATCTATAGCCAACTTTTAATGGAAAACTAATTGTAAATGGCATATAATAAAGAACATCATGGGCCAAAAGTGTCGCTTTCATTTTGATAAGAAAATATAAGACACGCCATTTGTTTTGTAAAAAAATTTCTTCTATGTAGGTTTTACGTATCAAGGAGTAGAATCCTGCACCTTGCTATCTAGGGAAAGCAAACTCCGAAGCCAGTCAGAATTTTTATTTTTATTTTTTTAAATTTTTTTTAACGTTTTTATTTTATTTTTGAGACAGAGAGAGACAGCATGAACAGGGGAGGGTCAGCGAGAGGGAGACACAGAATCCGAAACAGGCTCCAGGCTCCGAGCTGTCAGCACAGAGCCCGACGCGGGGCTCGAACTCACGGACCGCGAGATCATGACCTGAGCCGAAGTCGGCCGCTTAACCGACTGAGCCACCCAGGTGCCCCGCCAGTCAGAATTTTTAAATAATCTTTTCTGGCACTGCAAAGAGGGGTTGGGGTGTGTGTGGATCAAGGTGGGAGGGGGGTGGTCTACTTTTGGCTGTCTTCTCCAAAGATATCCCTTACTGTATCTATTTCACAGTGGAGAAGATTCTAAGCCCAAATGGTCAAGGTTGTAACCTCTTTCCATATTTCTACAGGGGGCTAGTTTGCCAGCGTGGTTACTAATACTCTACTGCGTGTGTTGAACTTCCTGAAAGAGTGTATTTATCTCCCTTCTATCCATGAAAGTCCTAGATGCTGGGGACTTCAAGTTAACAAGGCTTATTTAGCCTAATGGGGTGTTCTTCACTTTGGCAGAAAAAAGGAAGCTGTCAAGATGGCAGGAGTCTACACATGTGGTTGGATTTCCCCAGTTCCCACCTTTCCCTCGTACCTGCATTCAGTTCATCAACACGTGCAGTGGGTCCACCTCCAAAACCACCTTGAATCTGAGTACTTCTCCCCATGTCCATTCTGATGTCCTCTCATCCCTTCTTTGGATAGCCCTCTCCCTGTTGTTGCCCCAAACAGCAACGAGAGTGATGATATAGCATAGCCAGATCATGTCAAGTCCCTGCTTAACACTGAATCAAATCTGGGTAAAATCCATGCTCTCCCGCAGGGCCCAGGGGGGTGTCTGTGGTCTCACGTTCTTCACCGGATGGCCCCGCATGTTTTCTTCTTTGCACTTACCTGCATCTGAAAGCATACGTTTTAAAATTTGTGGGTGGACTTCATGTTGATTTGTCCCTCTTTGAGAGAAAGTGAGATCCTTGAAGATGTGGACACCATCCAGGATTTCCTGTGTCCTCAGTGCCTCAGTGTGCATCCCATAGTGGGCACCTGATGGCCATCTGTGGACTGGCTGCTTTCTAGCAGTTCGATGCTCAGACTTTGGAAACCAGCCACCTAAAAATGTTTGACCAACATTTTATCCCCAAATATACCACAAGTAGAGCCTGGATCCCCTGGCCTCATAGATACTGTCTACGTAACAATGAGTTTCAATCAGGTAAAACCGACTTCAGTATTTCCCATAATCACTCTGTCCTCTTCTTGGATACAGCATTATCTTCTCCTTGCATTTAAACAGAAGAAAAAGAAGAGGAAATGTGTAGCGAATGAGTGATTGAGGGAACCTGTGTCACTTTGTACAAATCTAAGCATTGATTATCTTGCCATAAGTTTCACGTTGAATTTGGGGATTGAAATTGCATGTTACGCCCAATTAAATATTCTCCTCTCCTCATATTTCTCTCTTGATGGCTCTCCCTCCATCTTCCCCCCCCCCCTCCTCTCTTTCTCTATAATCCCAATGTCTCAAGGTTTGTCACCTTTCATTGCAACTCCAGGTGGGAAAATTCATTGCATGACTTCCACCTTTGTCCAAAGGCTCTACTTTGAAATTAAAAAGAAGAATTTTCATAGCATCTATTCTCTTTGCTCCTACATCTCACTTCATTACTTGCATCCACAGACTCTTCCCTTGAGCAGTACAGGGACACTGTGATAGGGGCAGGCACCCCGGTAGATGTGCAGGGGGTGACACAATGGAAACTCCCATGTTTGAAGGACAGGCTTTGGACATTCCACAGTAGTCTACCAGAACTTTCCATACACATCCTTTATGTCATACAAAGAAGGGACAGTCCAACCGCTGCACTAGCATGGTAATTGCTCCTTTATGAAAGAGATGTCACATGATTCTTGCCCTCACTTATAGCTATTTGTGACTGTCCCTTTTCACCCAAATATTAAAATAATTGATTTTATACCTCGATATCTTTTGTTAACACGAGACTATTTTTTTTGCAGTTTCTTTACATTGCATTCTTATTTTACTGTTCCACATTAAAATAAAATTTTAAAAGTTGTCTGCTGTATTAGTTTGTTGGGTTACCATGCCAAAGCACCACAGATTGGGGTGCCTTAATTAAGAGCAATGTAGTTTCTCACAATTCTGGAAGCTGGGAGTCTAAGATCAAGCTATCAGCAGGATTAGTTTTTTCTGAGGCCTCTCTCCTTGGCTTAAAGATGGCCAGCTTCTCCTGTGTCATCACATCATGCGTCTGTGTCCTAATTTTCTCTTCTTATAAGCACACCAGTCACACTGAGAGGGGCCCATCCTAGGACCTCGTTTTCACTTAATCATCTCTTGAAAGACCCAGGGATCTGCAAATACAGGCACATTCTGAGGTACTAGGGGTTAGGAATTCAAGTATATGAATATTGGAGGGACCCAACGCAACCCACACCAACTACACAGAGACTAGAATAGAGAAGCATATTGTTCTGAATTCCACAGAATGGCTTACCATCTACAGGCCAGTGAGAAGGACGATGTCTCTCCTTAGATGCTGAAAGTGCACTCTTCCCAAATGGAAATCCAGTCTTTGAATTTGGTAACTACAAATACTCCACAATCTGAAGTTATAATAAAATATCTTATCATATATAGTAGTATGTTCTATTAAGCCATAACTTTTTCATTTTCATGGATTTTAAGGTTTTTATGGATTGAACTTAAGATCTGTTTAAGAGGCATGTCTATAATGTGGGTTCATATAATGATCTAATTACAAAATTCTTTGGGCAACTATATCACCATAGCCATTGAGGTGTTTTAAAAGTAGTCAACATAGGGCCCCAGAGGTCCTATTCAACCTCTAAGGTCACTGAGTATCAGCTATAATCACTTTCAGGAGAAAAATAATCCACTCAGAAAAAAAAAAAAAAAAAGATTAATCATACAGTTTTAAACAGAAAGCTAAGATCTTTATGCTAACTTAAGTATTTGATGGCATTACCTAATTATTCAGCTTCTGTACATATAAAATAGATTTCTTCACTTTGTTAATTTTTTTTTTAATGCTTATTTTTTTATTTCGAGACAGGGGGACGGGGGGAGGGGCATAGAGAAAGAGAGAGAGAGAATCCCAAGCTGGTTTCGTGATGTCCGTGCAGAGCCTAACACAGGGCTCAAACCCGCAAACCATGAGATCATGACCTGAGCTGAAATCAAGAGTCTGGTGCTTAACCAACTGAGCCACCCAGGTGCCCTAATTTATTTTAAATCAATGTATTGAAGGAGACAAAAAACAAATCAAAAAACTTCTCTTCCTTTTTTAGGCTATGAGTAAAGCAAGAAAAGTAAAGCTTGGTCCTATCACTCTTTAAGTTTGTTTCTCAAGTTGACCTGCTTAAAAAAACCTCATCATCACAGAATCAAATTTACAAGTAATAAAGTCCTTCCAGAGCGTCTGATCCAATTCCAGAGTCTAGAGAGATATGGTAACGGAGACCCAAGAAAAGCAAAGTGACTTCACTTAACAGATTGAACAATTTAAGAGAAATACTTAAAACTTAAAAATAAACCTGTTTAATTTGTTCCAATAATTCTGCAGCTTGCTTGTGTATAGCCTACATAAGCTAGTTGTTTTTCTGCTCCGAAATAATGTAAAGTCTGACACTTTTGTGCTTGTTGCTTCTTTAGTCAAAATAGAAAAATTAACTCCACAAACACTCACACTTAACATTTGATTTGTGGATGATGCATCTCAAAATTACCTTCCCATGTATCTGCTTAAATTAGCTTTGACAAATATAAATGCAGAACAAAAATAAACCTCTGGCATAGCCTGAGGGGGAAAATAATGTGAATAACTTAAAAATAAATAACTATTTCAAACCAGTTTGAAAAATTAGGGGATTGGCAATGGATGGGAAGGAGTTGAAAGACTTTGAGTCGAGAAGCGACATTAGGATAGCCCCGTGATTAATCTTCCTTACTGGGGCTCATTTGAGCATGTGGATATTGTGATAATTATCAGGTCAGGTCGGGACATTTGGTATAAAACAGGACTCTTACCAGGAAACTTGGATATATGATCACCCTATTCTTTGGGAAGATTAACCCAGCAGAGATTTATGGGGCCAACCGGACAAATCACAGGTTGGTAAGTGTTGTCTCTCAAATACTTCAGCTAAAGAGAGTGGGGGCCCGCACGTGCCTGGGAGCCGCTTTCTTCTTGGACAAGTGGCAGAGGTGGACAGCGACTTGCTATGTGGCTTCCCCTCCACCTGTCTGGACCAAAGATGCCCATCTGTCAAATGTGTACTCTCCTTTGAGGCATCTTCCATTTCTAAATCTATGTCACGACTGCATTTCTTTTTTTTTTTTTTTTTAACATTTATTTATTTTGAGATAGAGCAAGTGTGAGCTGGGGAAGGTCAGAGAGAGAGGGGGAGAGAGAGAATCCCAAGCAGGCCCTGCACTGCCAGCACAGAGCCCGACCTGGGGCTCAAACCCATGAACCATGAGATCATAACCTGAGCCAAAATCAAAAGTCAGCCACTTAACCAGCTGAGCCACCCAGACGCCCCATGACTGCATTTCTAAACAGTAAAGAGTACATATGTTATAATGAGAAGCAAACGGTGATCATTTTGACAAGGTTAGACACACCAAGTTGGCATAAGGGTGTGGGCCACCCAGCCTTTAGAGAGCCCCTGCCCCACTCCCCCACCGAGCTTCAGCCTACCCTGAGCCGTCCTGCTGGGCAGGACAGGGCACAGAGAGAGAAGAACTATGTTCCCAGCAACCCCCGGGGCGAACCTAGATAAGCCGGAAGTAGTCCCCTCAGTCTGGACAGGAGAAAGCAGCTGTAGTTACCAGTGGGTGACATTTAGCACATGCTGATAAAATGCAGGTCAGAGTGTTTAAATGGAGTTTTCTGATAGTACTAAATGTTCAGGATTCCAAATTAGACCATTAAAATGCAAATTGGTTTTAATCCAATTCCCCCAGCTAGGTATTTACTTTGCCTCCAACACTTGGTTTTCTTTTGCGTTTCTAAGGAAGGTGTCATCAATTGAGCTTCCTATTCTCGAGCGCTCTTTCTAGAAGGAGCACTTCTTCCTTATGATCGCCAAATATGCAGGTTTCTGGCAGTGAGGCGCCCCCAGAAGCATTCAGGGCTGGTAGTTTGGCCTGTGGTTGGTAGTAACGCCTGAGTGTGAATGGGCAAATCGACATTACATGGTTTTGCGTGACATTACATTGCCCTGGACTCTGAACTCACAGGTCGTCCAGAGCTCACACTGTTCCATCCTCGGCTCAGAAAGCAAAGACCGAAAGTTACAGAGGGCTCTGACTGACCGCTGGGTCTCCCTGTGAGCAAGCCCAGGATTTGGCAGTTGAGACAAGACAGCCTTTCCAGGTCTGTCAGCAGCAGGGGGCACATCTGTGCTGGAAATTTCTCACACACGCCTGAGGACCGGATAATTTATTATTTTCTTTTTTTCCAAATAAGCTGAAATATGTGTTTGGACGTGATCTAACCCCTTGCCTGCTTCCTGTCGAGTTGGCCACAGGCCTTTTTCTTTAGATTCCCTTCATTGTCTTTCTCGGTGTGGCCTCAAATTCTGAAAAACTCTAGGCCAAGTGTCCCGTTTACACTCCTCTCTCTTTGTGTTTAAGTGGAATGAGACGGACTCCTGAATTGGTTGAAAATGTATTTTCTGTTGTAAATCTTTCCATATCCAGCCATGGACTTCTGGCGGTCAATGGTAACACTTTCCCAGAGCCCCTTCCTCATCCTCAGCCTGGACTCGCCCCTCCCTCATCTTCCACTGATTCCGTGGGCGTGGCCACGTGTCTCCCACAGTGTGTGGCTGGTCTCTTGGCTCCCATCCTTCAGTAACTGTTACAGGGAAAGATGGCGGGCTGGGCCCTGAGAATAAAGATGAACGAGACATAGCCATATAGCCCCATTCTCTTCCCCAACACGAAGAGACAATTACAGGTTGATAAGTTATGATATGAGAGACATTTGCCCCAAGTGGCCGGCTCCCAGTGGCGGTCCCCCTCCCCTGAGTGTCTCCCACGAGTGAAAGCCGAGATGCTTCACGTGAGCAAGGGCTTGCGTTGTTTTGTGCTGTACTGCGTCACCAGTGCTTGGATGGTTCCTGACACTTAGTAGGGACTCAGAGTGTGGAATCTAATTACAGCATAGCTTGTGAGCTTGCGTAGGTATATTTTGTTCTTTTCACCACTGCCGCTCAGAATTCATGTGGGCTGCTCTTTGAAAGTCTGCTTGCTTTGGGGCGCCTGGGTGGCTCAGTCGGTTAAGCGTCCGACTTCAGCTCAGGTCACGATCTCGCGGTCCGTGAGTTCGAGCCCCGCGTCGGGCTCTGGGCTGACGGCTCGGAGCCTAGAGGCTGCTTCCGATTCTGTGTCTCCCTCTCTCTCTGCCCCTCCCCCGTTCATGCTTTGTCTCTCTCTGTCTCAAAAATAAATAAACGTTAAAAAAAATATATTTAAAAAAGAAAGTCTGCTTGCATTAACCATCTCATTTTGCCCAGCCTAGATTTCTGAAGACAACTGATTATTATTTTCACCCAACAAACCATCCAAATCCCAGCTGTTTTCCTTAGGTAACACTCACCACAGGAATTGCTCTCCCTTAACGTTAAACCACTGCTGTGGATTTAATGTGCAGAAATATATATATATATATATATATATATATTTTTTTTTTTTTTTTTTTTTTTTGTGTGCTAGTGGGCAACACATAATGGTCATCATGTGAAGTTGCCTAACTTAACACATATGTCGTGTTTCAGTGTTTCTCTATCATGAACATCTGTATAATTGCATATTCTAAAGCAAGATGGTGAACGCATATTTTCTGGATGGTTTACGCAGATGGTTATTTGAATGCTGAACTTCAGATTTACCTGTGGACTCCTTCAATGCTTTCAGATAGCTGCCTCTGATTTTAGCAAGCAGTGATCGTGGTAGTTTAGAGCTTGGGATCTGGATTGGAATCCTAAGTGCTTACCCTCCCTAAAATTTATTCACTCCAAAGAAAAGGAAAGGAAAGGAGAGCAGAGGAGAGGGGAAAGGGAAGGGGGGGGGGGGGGGGGAGGAAAAACAGGAAGCCACTAACAGAATCAATTTCATAGGGCTGTTATGTGGATTATATCTGATGAGGGTATGTACAGATTTTAGGACAGAGCCTTATACACAGTGAACAGTGAATAATTGTTAGTCATTCATATTATTATCACTGGAGTCTCAAAGAACTCATATTATTATTAAAATAATCACTTATTCATATGAATATACTATACTCTTAGAAAGCTCATACGATTTTAAAGAAAAAAATAGCTTTAACCGTTCGGTGAGAAGCCAGCCTACAGCAAATGAGAACAGAGACCAGGATTATTTGATTAAACTGAAAAAAAAGGAAGTGAAAAAGATGAGAAAAGATAACTTGAAAATAATGTTTATTTTGCGTAAGGGAAGAAATATCAGCATGCCCGTTTGAAACAGTATCTGAGTGTCACAATATCTTATCAGCCAGGGCTGCAAATTCTGGCCTTTTTTCCCAGTGTCATCAATGATGTTTGTCATTCAGATGTGCAACACGCATTTCTCAATGTGGATTCCCAGAATTTCTTTGGATACAGAAAATATTTTGTCGGATAGTTTAGCAAATACACTGGTCTGTTTTGGTATAATATGTGTATTTTCTTGTTCAAATACATGTCAGTGATGAAATCAGATATAGTGACCCATTGTTTTCACTCTATGCAAAAAATAATAGAGGAATATATTTTAAATTGAAGTGCATTTCTTGTTGCTTACTGTTTCTGGATCTCTGTCAGCACAAATCATATTAAAAAGGTGAATAAACATGTACCATTGAATAATAATCACTGATCAGCCTTATTCAATACTAAAAAGCATATTACATGGAATACAGATTTGAACATATTAACGTTTACCATGATTGCAAACTCTCTTTGCACCATTATTTTATATGTCTTGGATTTGTTCACTGAAAGCTGTAATATATGATTAAAGTCCAGCTGCCACTATATTTTTCATTTATATGACGTATCGAAACTGAAGTGAAATAATAAATTGCATCAACATTTGTTAATCTCTCCCTCTCCCCCTAACTCAAAAACCCAACAGACAGACCTATCTTACTTATTCTGTATTTTCATCATTTAGCATAGTTCTTGGTACATAGTAGACATAACAAATAAATGGTCAAACAAAATGTAGGTATGGAGGGGCACCGGGGTGGCTCAGTTGGTTAAGCGTCCAACTCTTGATTTTGGCTCAAGTCACGATCTCCCGGTGTGGGATCAAGCCATGCTGACAGCACGGAGCCTACTTGAGATTCTCTCTCTCCCTCTCACTCTGCCTCTCACCCGTGCGTGCTCTCTCTCTCTCTCCCTCAGAATAAATAAATAAACTCGTGTCTTCACATAGTCTTCCCTCAATGTGTGCCTGTGTCCTAATCTCTTCTTATAAAGTCATCTTGGATTAGCGCCCACCCTAAGAACCCATTTTAACTTAATTACTACTATTACTGCAGACCTTATCTCCAAATATAATCACCCGTCTGAGGTAGGTTGGCTGAGGACATCAACGTATGGATTTGGGGAGGACACGGTTCAGCCGGTAGCAGTGCGATCATGAAAATCTTCCGTAACATTGGTCTGAGACACGCTTAGGGACACCTCATTTAGCGGAGCCCTTGAATATGCTATCGTGCCCAAGAGAAAGCTGCAGGGCTCTGGCTTTACCGAACAAAAACAAAACAGATCTCCAGATCTTCCCATGGAACACCCACTTGGCAGATCACGGTGGCGGCCCAGCTCTGTGTTGGCGTTCTTGCGTTTGAGTCGTGCCCTTGCAGAGGGCTGCTGATGAGTCCGACCCTAAGCGACCCCGCCGATGAGTTCAGTCTCTAATGAGCCATTGTTTCCATGCTGTCCTATCTCCAGAATGCATTCTTAGTTTGACACAGGACTCTATGCACTTAACAACTCTTTCCGAAATTATGAATTTCCTTTTTTTGCGCTCTACCAACAAGTTGGTGCCAGTTTTTCCACCCACTTCCTTACTCCGGGTTGGAGATACCGTTGGAATCTTTCTCTATCATGACTGGCATTTGATAACGCTTTTTGCAGCTAATTCTCTGAGTGCTTGAACAAAAAGGAAGAAAGGAAGAGACGCAACAAGACGCCTCTTAGAGAGAAGGAAACATAAGCGTACAACTTCGAATAGGGCTTCAATGCAGAATAGCTGTCCAGCCTCCATGGAAACAGAATTCTTTATGGACTCATTATACAGGCAAACTTGCTAAGCTCTTTAGGACATTAGTGCCTTTGATAATGATGTTAGCAACTTTCCCTGAACTATTGCATATTTACAGTGGGCCCTGAGTGGAGTAAGGGCCTTGTGAATTAATCCCTATTTAATGAGAAATATTTGAAGGTGATGAGAGTCATATGCTGCTAATGGGGAAACTCTGCCTTGATAGATTATTTTTGGAACATTAAGTTCTACTCAATCAAGACACTTGACTATTTAGGACAGGACAATTTTGTGAAAGATTGAAATAAAATACAGGATTTATACTCAATTATTTTCATCACCTATAAAATGTCCTGTATTTGCTTTAAAGGTTTTAAGTTTTCACACTTTCTTGCTTTCATCAAACCTCAGTAGCCTGCACTAAATCAAATGGCTAGATACCGGAGTTTTGGCTGAAGGGTGCTTTTAGGAAGGTGACAGCCAATGGCTGCAATTGAGAAAATGTAATTTATTTTAGATTAATTTGTAATATAGGTTTCATTTCAAAATGTCTGGAAAGGGCTGTGAAAAGATGTTTATATGTGAAAAGTGCTGTTGGATCCTTACCAGCGTGATATAAATTTTCCAAGTCTACCTCAAGACTTAGATACAAAGCATAATTAAAATGTTTTGAGGTACTTGGAAATGTTTGGATGTTCAAAACTAAACTCCTATATTCAGAACGATTATTACCATTTCTTTAGACTTGATCTTACCACTCTGATAGAAAGTACTCAGTAATTAGCTGGTGGAGGGAGGTTACCAAAATAACCTGTTTCCCTTGCAACTCATCTACCTCGGTTCACTTCTGTTCATAGGTATACACATAAAAAGGGTTTAATTTCTTAAGTTTGGGTGGTTTTTGTTTCTGTTTCTGGCTGTAAATTTGAGAAAGCCATGAGGGTGTGGGAGTGAATGGATATGGTAAAATCTAACAGCAGAAGGATCTCCTTTCTTTTTGGAGATGGTGACCCCTCTCATGCCGTGAATGGCCTTTGCTTTGTGCATCCGTCCAGGTCATGCCTTTTCGAATGCAGTGAACACTGAATTAATTTGATAGCCAAATCCTGACATAAACCCGGCAGTAGAGAAGCACGATTTGGTGATAAGACTACTGAATCTGATCCTGGGGCTCTCCCGGCTACACTTTCCTCATCGATGAGATGAAAAATTACCAGAGACCCCCTGCTCAGTGCTGCCTTAATCCTCATCATGGTTTCGCATTGGCATCCACACGCAGGTTAAAAAAGAAAACGTAGCTCACGCTGTCATGGCACAGATATTTGACATGTTTTAGATGCCACCCTTACACTCAAAGCTGCTTTAAATATCTTACATTGTAGCTACTTATGTTTTTCATTATGAAGACCACAAAGTTAGTAATCTACTCAAAATTTCCTGTTGAGAGATTTGTGTATTTTGTTATTTCATACAAAATAATCTTAAGAAGTTTTTGTCGGAAAATGAAGTGTAATTCCTTAACCGATCCACTTCTGTGAAAAACCAAAGTTTAAAAGAACTTCTCCTAATTTCTGTTTAGGTTGTTTGTGTTTAGATCCATGAGAGGTTTGTGGCTGAACGAGAGGTAGTAAGAAATTGCCCATGGGGGCACTTGGGTGGCTCAGTCAGTCAAGCGTCCGATGTCAGCTCAGGTCATGATCTCATGGTCCATGAGTTTCAGCCCATGTCGGGCTCTGTGCTGACAGCTCAGAGCCTGGAGCCTGCTTTGGATTCTGTGTCTCCCTCTCTCTCTGCCCCTCCCCAACTCATGCTCTGTCTCTCTTGCTCTCAAAAATAAATAAATATTAAAATTTTTTTTTTTTTAAATAGTAAGAAATTGCCTGGACTTCGAGCCCAAAAACGCGGGACCAAGTCCCAGATTCAGCTGCAGACTTTGGGCCAGTCACCCACTCTGCCCACACCTCAGTTTTCTCACCTGTAAAAGGGGAATGACACCCCTCACAACAAGTTAGAAAGTGATGGGGGAAGTGTCTGAAGCTTTGTCACAGATGGATGCCTGCATGGTGGCAGCCAAGTGAGGTGAGGGGTGCCTGGGTGGCTCAGTTGGTAGGACTCTTGATCTCAGCTCAAGTCATGACCTCACGGTTCGTGAGACGGAGCCTCGAGCGGGGCTCCGTGCTGACAGTGCGGAACCTGCTTGGGATGCTCTCTCTCCGCCCATCCCCAACTTGCGTGCACATGCGCACACACTCTCTGTCTCAAAATAAATAAATAAACTTTAAAAAATAAATAGATAAATGGGTGGTAAGGGGCACCCGGGTGGCTCAGTCGGTTAACCGTCCGACTCTTGATCTCAGCTCAGATATTGATCTCAGGGTTGTGAGTTCAAGCCCTGCCTTGGGCTCTGCACTGGGCATGAAGCCTACTTAAAAATAATAATACTTGGGGCGCCTGGGTGGCGCAGTCGGTTAAGCGTCCGACTTCAGCCAGGTCACGATCTCGCGGTCCGTGAGTTCGAGCCCCGCGTCAGGCTCTGGGCTGATGGCTCGGAGCCTGCAGCCTGTTTCCGATTCTGTGTCTCCCTCTCTCTCTGCCCCTCCCCCGTTCATGCTCTGTCTCTCTCTGTCCCAAAAAAAAAAAAAAAAAATAATAATAATAATAATAATACTGATAAGAATAATAACAATAATGAATACATAGGTGATAAAGTTTAGAGACTGGATATCAGCAGATTCATCTTGGAAATAAAGGCAAGAGAAGGCATGCTTCTCTGTGATCGAGCTTCAAGTCTTTGTATTTCCTTTAATGGCAGTTCTACATGACATTGAATCAACAGGAGTCGTAGAGAACATCTTTGTGATGATAGTGCTATGATAGACATTCTATCATTATTCAGCCACAGTACTATATAAACACACACACACACACACACACACACACACACACACACACACAGACCTGCATGTATACGTATACATGTGTATATAAACTTATGTATACGTATACATGCATATATATGTATATGTGCATACACGTATATAATGCTAGTATCATATGTTAATATAGTAAATAAAACAGTATGTGTATGGTATTCACGGAGAGATAAAATCTGACAAAGCATGTCTATACTAGGAGAGATTCTCAGATCATGTTTAAATGAGAACCTAAGAATCTGTAGATCATAGATATGCTATGGCTTTTTTTTTTTTTTAATTTTCCAGTCTCTTAAACGAATGAAAAAAGAAGGATCACTTGAAGTTTGGTTTTTCATAGCTAGATGTCGAAATAGAAATTTGATGGTTGCTTTTAGTCAATACTTACTGATCCAGATTTGTTAGGAATTGTGAGTTCTAAGGTAGCTAAATCAGCCCTTTCTTTTAAAAATCCACTAAATAATAGGATTAAAAAGTAAATTCTGCAAAACTTTACATTCTAAATGATACAGAAAATATAGTCACCTCATTATTTTTAGACATTTTCTTTATTCATTAGCTTTCTCTATTGAAATGTCAATTTAATATTGGTCATGAAATAAGCACATTAATAATGCTAAGTAATAAAATTTGGTGGGACTTAAATCTTATCGAGGTGAATATGATGCTCCATCATTTCTTATGATTTGCGTCATTAAAATTATAAAAATGGAAACTGTGAAGAACATTTCAGCTATTTGTTTACCAGTGCATCTGAAGTCAGCCCTTTTCCTCAGGAACGCATAATGATTTTCAAGGCAAAGGGCGGTTAACCCAATGGCCTCCGAAACAGAAGCTCGCCTCTGAACGATGGCCAAACTCATTAGTACCTTTTCTCAAAGCGTGTGTCGTTCGTGGGCATGTAAAGTCTCCTGATTTATTATAACTTCCTAACGATGGTCATAGAAAGACAATCAGCTAAGGAAAGGAGATGATCTACGGGAAGGATTGGCAGACATTTTCCACAAAGGGCCAGGTGGGAAACATTGTTGGCACCGGGGACCTTAGGATCTGCCCTGGAACCACTCAGCTCTGCCTTGTAGCGTGAAAGCCTCCAGAGACGGTCTGTAAAGTAATGGTCGGGGCTGGATGTAGCCTGCAGACCTTGGTTGCTCACAAGGGTCCTACATGATAGGGGAATAATTTGGATTTCTAATTGCATTGTTGCAGCTCATAGGCTTGTGGCTCCATAAAGTCCCGTGGCTGTATGAAAACCGCAAGGATGCAATCAGTCATCTGGATACCTTCAGCACAGGCCAAACATCTGGATGTTTGGACATCTAAAGTTTAAAAAACACCTATTACGTGATCATTATGATTAGTACTAAACTTTTGTGTACCTCATTCCAAGAGTGATCTCAACGTATTTAAAAAGCTGGAAACAAAGTCAAATTGTACCTTTTTTTCTTTTCACTTTGAATCTGGTATTTTAAAATGAAGGCCAATGGAGGGGGAAGAAAGGGTCTAGTACAAGATAATATATGTTTTCATATCAGCTACTCTCTTAAAAGCATCACAGTTAAGGCCACGAGAGCACGGAGTTAGCTTGATGTCAATCAGTTTGCAAGTTAAAGATTTTTTTTTTGATTTAATTTTATTTATTTTTTTAACGTTTATTTATTTATTTTTTATTTATTTTTTTTTTTTATTTATTTTTGGGACAGAGAGAGACAGAGCATGAATGGGGGAGGGGCAGAGAGAGAGGGAGACACAGAATCGGAAACAGGCTCCAGGCTCCGAGCCATCAGCCCAGAGCCTGACGCGGGGCTCGAACTCACCGACCGCGAGATCGTGACCTGGCTGAAGTCGGACGCTTAACCGACTGCGCCACCCAGGCGCCCCAACGTTTATTTATTTTTGAGACAGAGAGAGACAGAGCATGAACGGGGGAGGGTCAGAGAGAGGGAGACACAGAATTGGAAGCAGGCTCCAGGCTCTGAGCCATCAGCCCAGAGCCCGACGCGGGGCTCGAACCCATGGACTGTGAGATCGTGACCTGAGCTGAAGTCAGACGCTCAACCGACTGAGCCACCCAGGCGCCCCAAAGATTTTTTTTGTTAGGAGTTGTAACCAGCCCCAGGATAATGCGCGTGCAGACTTAACCATCCGTGTACGTCCCAGCTTAACCCCATCTGAGTCCTAATGCTGGAAAGAGAACCTGCAAAAGGGGGGATGATGTGCAGTCTTGCCTTGCCGGGTTCTGTCGTGGCTGATAATCTTAAACGACAGAAAGAGGGACCAATGTCTTGCAGCAAAACTCTTCTTGTGGCTTCTCCTCCTTTTCCAAATGGTATTGGAAGGTGAGGCTGGGCCCCATGTTGAATTCTAGAATGAAAACAAAGCAGCTCTGTTTATCCAGAATCTAGGGCAAATATAAATGCCAGGATCGTTTTGTATTCCTTGCAAATGCTGGAACCCAAAGTTTTGTTTGTTTGTTTATTTGTTTGTTTGTGGAACGAACTCCAGCCTGTATCTCTGAAGTCCTCTCGCACGTAATGTTAGAAGCGCCTCCGTCATTATTTTCCAGCAGAGGAAAAACCGTTGAGTGCTCGGGTCTCAGGCACGTCTTCTAGGGCTACACTCAACACTGAACTGCCCAGGCTCTGGCCCGGTCCTCATCTGGATGCACTCCCACCTCCTCTCGGTACCTTCATTGCACCTGATCTTGGACCCCATTCCTTTCTCTCTCCTCCGAGACTGCTCTGTGGCTTATCCTCTGCCTGTATTCACTTGAATATATCTTGAGCATACCTTTTCCTCTTTTTTTATTAATCACAAACACTGAAGCCTCCCTCATCTGAACTTCTCTCTCTCACTCTCTCTCTCCCTTCTTCCCTCCATTTTTCCTCCTACAGTTCAAGTGCCGTTTTCCCTCCTTCTTCCCTTCAGGGCCAAGCTCCATACGGGAGACCGCTCCTAGACCGCGGTCTTGCTAGTCTTCTGAGGTCCATTTGTGGACTTCCTCCATAGCATTCAATGTCAATTTTCCCATTTCCTGTCGACTGAATTCTCTCCTCTCGCTCTTATGCTTTTATTTTTGAAGACTTGACCACACCCTTGCATCTGGTGGTAGCTCCAGATTTTTGCCCATCAGGAAGGATGGTTGGTTAAGAAGGAACACCTGGCCGCACGCAGGCCGGTGAGGAGAGAATAAATCCCAGGACTTGAATGGGGTCCTTAACCCTGCTGTCTCAGTCTTGGCTGCAGCTTAGTGTTAGCTAAGGAGATTTTAAGACATACTTCCTCGGAAATCCTGATGTAATAGATCTGGAGCAGTAAATGCTGTGATAGAGGTAAGTCACAGTGCTATGGGAATACTTCCTCCCTGATGGTGAGGACACCTGCTACTCAACTTTGTTTTCCCATCCACTGAATAGGGCCCAACACATGGTATGTCCTCGGTAAATGATTTCTTAATTGGGTAGCTTCATTATGAGTTAATTTCCAAAGGTAAGAAATCATTGGCAATTTCATCCATTAAAATTATAATTTGGGGGCACCTGGGTAGGTCAGTCGGTTAAGCGTCCAACTCTTGATTTTGGCTCAGGTCACGATCTTGCAGTCCGTGAGTTTGAGCCCCGCGTTGGGCTACGCGTTGACAGCACGGAGCCTGCTCGGGATTCCCTGCCTCCCTCTCGCTCTCTCTTTCTCTGCCTTTCCCCTGCTTGTATTCTCTCTCCCTCTTTCTCTCAAAAATAAATAAATAAACATTTTTTAAAAGATTATAATTTTATCTATTTTACTGACTAGACCTATCTTTCCTTCAGTCTTTTTTTCAGATTATGAGCATCGGTCTTCTCATTGTGAAGATTTTTTTTTTTTAATTTCATAATGGTGCTTGAACCACGTCTCCAGTAATTCCAAAGGGAGACCTATCTCAAGTTGCCATAAAATGGCAGCTCTTAAGAAAGCAGTGTCCAGGGCTTAACACATGCATTCTAGAGTCAGACATGCCCTGCTGCTAACTCTGCCATCTGCTGGCTGTGGGATGTTGGGCGATTTACTTCACCTCTCAGAATGTGTGAAATTAATACTTGAGCAATGGTGAAAGCAGTCGCTAGATGGTAGCCATTTTATCCCTTCTCTTATCTGATGCTCGCAGCCTGTGAGAAAAGGACTGTCACCACCGCCACCACTCCTGTGGTACCTATTTAGAAACTGAGGATTGAAGACTCTCCAGACTTTAAAGGATCGAAGAAACTCCACAGCCTTCACTCATCACCATCAAAAAAGTCAGGACTGACTTTTCTCAGATTTCAGGGGATGAGCTGAAAGTGCCTGGAAAGCCCCAGTTTCCCCTTACCCTTCTAGAGCCTGGGGGAAATAGTCTCTAACTTCTCAGTTATGGAGAACCGCAGGGCCGCAGCCAGCTTCCATCCTGGGAATGGACATGAAGACGTGGCATTTTAGACAAAGTTCCTTTGGCTGCCTCAGTAAAAATCATCCTTGGGGCCTGAGGTGGGCCAGCCTTAACCCAAATGATGCCCCTCAGAAAACTTGCTAGAGCAGTAGGTGTAGATGCAGGCAGTGAGGGTGATAGGGCTGCTTTCTGATGAACACCACGTGATTGGCCTTTCTTCTCTAGGAAGTCCTGTAAGCTCTGGTCTATAAGCCTGGATATTTCTCCATTCCACATTTCACTGGGTATCTCCAAATAACATTCACGTTCCAGTCAGTGTCACTTTTTTTTCTCTTAACGGCTACTGAGATTATATAGTAATATTAAACAACACTTACATATTGCTTAGCATGTACTGTGCACTGGAGATATCTATTAAGTCATGTATTTCTCACAACAACACAATTTGTCTCATTTTATAGCCAAAGAAACTGAGGCACACAAAGATGGGACAGTGGTTCTCAGATGTCAGTATGCATCAGACATCACCTAAAGGGCTCGTTAAACTAGATGCCTGGGACGGAGTTTCTGATTCAGGGGGGCTGGGGTGCGGTCTGGGGATTTGCGATTCAGGCCAAGTCTCTAGGCTGATGCACATGAGAGCCCCTGAGATGGGGTAAGCTGCCCAGGGCCCCAGAAGTGGCAGAGTCTGGATTCCAAACCAGGCAAGCAAGCCTCCAAAGCCTTGGTGTTACCTGCGTGATAACTAGACACGACCGATCTGCTTAACAGGAAGAAAGTCCATTTCCATATAAGCTGTTCTTCCCTTTCTGCATGTAAATATGCCTGTATAGCTGTTCATGCATGTGTGTGGATGAATATATGCATGTATGCTATAACCAGGCACTCCACTGAGTCCAACTGCGGATAGATAGATAGAGAATAACCATTAGCGACTTCTTGAACCATTCTTATTGGAACGATTATAATCATTACTTTGCTTTAATGACAGATCTGTGAGCCCATCATAGTCATCGTGCCCGTTATTTAGAAATAATGGGCTTGTGTTTCCAAATCATATGCAATCCCATACTTCGTTTTTAGAAGTAAATCAAACTCTATGCGATTTGACATAACAACAAGGGTAATTCATGCATTAGAATTATAGGTTCTTCATCATCAACTCCAACCGCTCACCAGATTCATAAATCTCTGAGATCTGTGAATGAAGGGCAGGCAGCCATTGCCTGGAAATTTCCCATTATCTGACTCACTTGTGGGCGGATCCCCTTGTTTTGGAGCTCTCTTCCATAGCCCCCCCAACGCTGCCCTCCTGTGAGCTCCAGCATCCAAGACCTGGGCCCTTCAGGGACACACAAGCCTTTTCTGTGCTACACAGGAGACCATTCAAGTGTACAAAGCCACCACCCAAGAACTTAGCCTTCAAGCTCCACCAGCCCTCGGTCTTCAGTTATTCCCTGTGCATCAAACATATCTTCCTACCCCCGCCCCACCTGCCATGGGTGTTCTTTAACCTGGCACAGTTCCTTTGCAAATACAGCGTCCCAAAGTGAATGAAATATTCCTGAAGATACCCAAGAAAGAGAATCACAGACCTTGATCTAGAAATGCATGCTGAGACTAAATGTAAATCATTTTTATTGGCAGTTTCCCAAATACATCCTGAAAATGTTTTGTTCCCACCTGGCTATGGCTCATTTTCTCAGACTCACAGCTAGGACTTCCTGGCGCTGGATGTGATGTCAAGTTTTTCTTTTGTTTTGGTTGTGATTGTGGCTCCCTCTGCTGTTCTTAAGGGTTCCCAACATTTGCATTTTCCAAGAAAAAGCTGTGATTGAAAGGAGAACATTACATCTGTTGACTTAAAACAATAATTGTTTTCTTCTTCGTGGTGGACAAACACTGTGAGCCCCCTTTAGCAATGTCACCTGGTCTAAATAACCTAGTCTCACCTACTGGCTGATTTTTCTTTTACATTATATCTTTTTTTTATTTTTTATTTTTTTAATGTTTATTTTTGAGAGAGAGAGAGAGAGAGAAAGAGAGAGAGAGAGAGAGACAGAACGTGAGTAGGGGAGGAGCAGAGAGAGAGGGAGACACAGAATCCGAAGCAGGCTCCAGGCTCTGAGCTGTCAGCACAGAGCTCGATGTGGGGCTTGAACCCACGAACAACGAGATCAAGACCAGAGCCAAAGTCAGATGCTCAACCGACTGAGCCACCCAGGCACCCGTACGTTAGAATTTTGCAATCCATGTAACAGAGTAGTTCCAGGGTCCTCTCAGTACGTCTTGAAAGCTATTATTTTGATTCATAAACTCTCAGAGGTTGAAGACACTTTCAAAATTGTCAGGCCAGTCTTTTTACAGATGTGGGACCGAAGTTCTGAGAAGTTAGAAGAGTTTCCAAGAGGCATAAGCAGTGTCAACACCCGTCTGCAAGTTTCAGATGTGAACCTAACTCATTGGGATATGTTTTTATTTTAGTAAATCAGATATATTAATTTTGTAACATGAGATATTATAAACTTTCAGGGTTTTTTTTTTATTTCAAGCCAAAATAAATAATAAACATTTAGTTAAAATTTTGCAGTAATTTAATTATTTTGGCATTTATTTAATAAAATCCATAAGCTATGATGGATGCCTTGGAAGTCCAAGTTTCAGCGTTTATTTTCTGATGTTTTCTTGTATGCTTGCTCATACAGCTTCTGACAGAAGTAAATGTATTCATGGAATTGTCAAAGCCACTCTTATTCGTATATGATTACTAGAAAACAAAGGAAGTTTGGAATTTGTCCATAAATGTTAAATATTATCTGAACTGGATCCAGTAAAATCATCTTTATTTGGTAAAAAAAAAAAAAAAAAAATTAGGACTTTATGTGGAATATAAGGTCTCAATCCAATAAAACACCACATATGTTGCTGTAAAATACTGAATAGATCTTACAACTCCTCTAACTAGAGTAACTTTGCAATTTACTTATGTAGAATTGTTTGAGGTTTTCACTGGCTTCTAGCCAAGCAAAGGAAGGAACACACATGCATCTGAATGAAGTAGACCTGTTATGTTTTGATCAGAAGTAGACAGTATTCCGATTCCTATTGCAAAATATAAACCTTTGGACGTTTTATTTTAAGTGTTTTCTAATTTCTGAATTGGTGTGTGCATTTTGGTCAGTGGGAGGCATTAGTTACCATCTTTTTTCTGGATACTATCCCAGGTCACCTGCAATTTTGCTAAAATCTATTATGCAAAAGATTTGAAATGCAAAGAAGTATAAGTAGTTCCTTCTAACAACTTCCGGTACGGAAGGAGAATTGGAGTCACAGGGTTGGTGCAATCATCGACCTCAGTTGTCCCATTTTGGCGATGCAGAAAGGGAGAAACGCGGTAGTTTGACGACTTGCCCCAGTAAGAAAAAAACCAAGAGCAAACTTGGGTTTCTTTGATTCCCAACTGAGTGCTCACTGCCTAAAGTACATCATCCTAGCCTCCTTATGGAGCTTTTAGTGAGCTTAAAATGGCCAGAAACATATTATAGAAGCTTGATGACATGGTTCACATTTCTTCTTGGGTTACCAGAGGCCAGGCCCAGAACAAGCCTAGAACGAGACTTGTCTTGAGAGCAAAATTAAATGTGCCGAAGTCAGCACTTTCTGTTATTTCCAGTATGTCTGATCAACGTCTGTCTCAGTCCATTCTTTCTCCAAGTCCTTATTTCCCACTTCTTAGCTACAAACTGACAGATGAAAATACTCGAGAGAGTGCACATTTGAAAATATTTTAAAGGCTCCTCATTTAATCCTGGGTGTCTAAGGTTGCGAAAATCTTACAAAAGGCAGATGAACTGTCAAGACTTTAGTACTTAGAGAAAATAGTGGTTAGAGCATATGTATTTCAGTCTTTAAGCACAGGACAGGCAGTCCGATTAGGAAAAATAATGTCAAAAAGCCTAGAGGCCTAGGGGTGCCTGTGTGGCTCAATCAGTAGAGTGTGAGACTCTTGATCTCGGCATAAATGCATGCCCCACATTGAGTGTAGAGATTACTTAAAAATAGAATCTTCAAAGAAAAGCCAGGAGGCCTGAAATAACAGAGTGTAACTGTGTTCCTTGTGGTAGTCTCTTGACAGTGTAGAGAGCCAGGCTTTCTCCTTTGGGCCATCCCTATGGCTTCAAGTTTTTATACTGAGAATATGCTCGGGGAAAGATGGATTCAGCTGCCTAACGATGATGAGAGGCAAAGTTCTCTCCATTTCATTCGATCAACTTTACCTACAACAACCTTCCCCAATTTCTTTTTCAAGGACCACTTTCTCATTCTTTAAGATTTAGTTCAGCCACATCTCCTCCTCGAGGACCTTCTTGTGGTCCCCTAATTTTGAGATGGATAGCCCTACTCCACTCTGTATTTCTATTTAATGGGGGAGCCTGGCTGGCTCAGTCAGTAGAGCCTATGGCTCTTGGTCTCAGGGTAGTGAGTTCAGGCCCCATGTTGGGTGTGGATCCTACTTAAACAAATAAAAATAAAAATTGTTATGCTTTATATAGCAACTGAGAGTATCTCTCTACCTTTACATCCAGTATAGTGTATTTAAATTATTTCTTGATGTGTCTTTCTTCCAGATTTGACACATAGGACGTGCGTGAACTTACGTTAAAACAGAAATCTTCATTTGGCAGTTGTTGGTGCCCATTTAAATGATTTCTATCAAACAAATAGGTCAAGTTATTTGGCTATTAAAGGGCATAAATTATAGCCAGTTTATCTTGGAAGGCTCACCCAAAGTTTAATTGCTTAAAATTCAATATTCTGAGTATTTTAAAGGGCACAGTGGGCAATTGGTAACACCTGCTGTGGATATTTTCCAAACTAAAAGTATATAACAATACTCCATGCCAAAGATTGTTAAGGATCTTGACTGAGCATCTGTCCTTGTGTTCAAACAGCTAAGAACTGTTCCTATGGAAAATCTTGTCCCTGCCCACCTCCACACGACAGGAAGACATCTGAGTGTCCACGTTTAAAAGACAGTAAAAACTTGGATTGCAAGTGACTTGTCCTGCGAGTGTTCCATAAGATGAGCAAACATTTCTAATAAATTTTAATTTGATAAATGAGCGATGTCTTGCAATATGAGTAGTACGTGACACTGAACGTCACATGGTCACCACTGAGCCAATGGTTCTTCTCTCTCTTCTCTGTCTCTGTCTCTGTCTCTCTCTCGCTGCAGGACTGTGGGTGATCGTCTCCCATGCACAGATATTCAGTGTCAGGCTGGGGTGTTTGGCAGAAATCAGTGATTTTTCAGAATGTTGGAAGGTGCCCACAACTGGCAGTAATGTATTTTTTGTCACTTCAAAGCATCTATGGACAGTCCTTTGCTTTCCATGCAAGAGTAAGCTCAGGAATGCTTTGCTTCATTCTAGACCATTGGATAGGTTCCTTGTTAAAGCTGCATGAAAAGAAAAAGACTCCATGGAGCCAATAGATAGCAGTGATTCCATTAGTGATAGCGAAAGACATCCTACCCAATAACCCTCCTCTCTGTCTCCCTCACACCAGCCACAAAGGTTTTCAAAGGTGAGTGCAGGTTCATTTGTTTGCTTTTCTTTATATTTTGTATTTTCGTTATTATTTTGTATTACATTACCGCATTGTAATCATTTTTACATGAATATTTTTGGGTTGTGGAACGAACCATCCGAGTTCCCGTGGTTTTTTATGGAGAAATTCTCTTAGGTATATAAGTGCTTTGGATTTCAAGCATGTTTCCGGAACACATTATGCTCGCAAACCAAGGTTTTAATGTCCTTGATTTCATCTGAGAATGTTTACTTTGTTTCTTTGTGCTTCCCTTTCACACCTGTAAAATGGGGATCACAGCTACCTCAGGAGGTTCCTGCGATAGTTAAAAGCACATAAAAACACATTAAGCATCTGGCCTAGTCGGTGCTGTGTATGTGCTTTTGCTAGCTGCCATTAATATGCAATTGAGTTTGCGCTGCCAGCTTTAGCAAATAAAAATGTGGATGCCCAGTTAAATTTGATTTTCAGGGAAACTATGCATAATTTGTTTATTATAAGGATGCCCGTGCAATGTTTGGGACGCACCCGCACTATGAAATCATCTGTTATCTGAAATTCAGATTTAACTGGCTGCCCAGTATTTAATCTGGCTGACTGTAGGGTGATTGAATGAATAAACCTTAGGTGAAGGTTAGGAATGTAACTATTTTTTTTTATTAAAAACTTTTTTTTAAGTTTTTTTTTTTTTTATTTATTTTGCGAGAGAGACAGAGAGAGCAACCAGGGGAGGAGCAGAGAGAGACAGGGAGAGAGAGAATCCCACTAGCAGTGCAGAGCCCGATGTGAGGCCCAAACCCATGAACTGCAAGATCATGACCTAAGCCGAAATCAAGGGTCGGATGCTTAACCAACTGAGCCACCCAGGTACCCCAAGGAATGTAACTTTAAAGGGTGTTTTCATCAACTGAATGGAAGGTATAAATAAATCTCCTACAGCAGGAGCCTTCTCTGATTCATGGAACACCTTCTGAGTTAGGTGCCAGAAAGTGCATCAGAAATTCCGGGTGAACCAACCATTCAGAGTTCGGGGGTCCAGTGGGCCTTCTGTGCCAGGTGTAGGTTTGGGTTGAGTCTCCCTCCGACCTGCCATGGCATGTTGGAAAGGCCGAAAGGAATTTACAGTAGAAATTTTTTTAAGTGTGTGTGTGTTTGCTTTTTTTAAAGAGAGAGAGTGTGTGTGTGCTGAGGGGGTGGGGGTGGGCAGAGAGAGGGAGAGAGAGAGAATCCTAAGGAGAGAGAATCCCAAGCAGGCTCTGCACTGTCAGTGCAGAGCCTGATGGGGGCCTTGAACCCACAAACCATGAGGTCATGACTTGAGCTGAAACCAAGAGTTGGACACTCAACCACTGAGCCACCCAGGCACCCCTACAGTAGAAATCGTAACTAGAGTGATAGCAGAATATCGTTACCTGATTTGGAAGCACCTTCAATGGATCTGTGAAAGAAATTGAAGACAGTATAACAAATGCCATGGGAACCTGTTCATGTAAGCTTTTCTACCCACTTAGTCCTGTTTGATTTGAGAAATTATATGGCTTCAGAGTTATTAGAATTTTTAATGAGGGGCGCCTGGGTGGCTCAGTCAGTTGAGCATCAGACTTTGACTCAGGTCATGATCTCGTGGTTTATGAGTTCAAGCCCCGCTTGGGCTCTGTGCAGACAGCTCAGAGACTGGAGCCTGCTTTGGATTCTATGTCTCTGTCTCTCTCTGGCCATCTCCCTCTTGTGCTCTGTCTCTCTCTCTCTTTCTGAAAAATAAATAAACCTTAAAAATTTTTTTTAATAATTTTTAATGAAATAGCAAAAGTGAAGTATGAGAAGAAATCATTGTTAGTAACATAACTAATTTGAATAGTGATTCATGACCTTAGAAACCTGGCCCATTGCCCTGGATTATTGGGTTTTAGTATAGCTTGTTTATCCATCTGGTTGCATTAACCATCTAATTAAGTAACTGTATTCTCATATCATTATTTAAGAGTGACCCTAAATTAACTCTTCAAACTTGAGAGCCATCTTAAGCCTTTCTATTTACCCTTGTCATCTACAGTAATTGCCTTCGATTTTTTTAATGTAATGTAATGTTTACAATTTTTGTTAGTTTGTTTGCTAAGCCATTTATCCCTAGAAATTTGTAACTGCAGAAAATACTAAATCTATAGGTTTTTTTTTAAGTTATCTTATACTTTTGGAAAGTTTGCACCTTTTAAATATATTTAAAATACATGTTTCAATAGCAATCTCAAGAAATAAATGGTTAAAACTAAAACATAGATTTTTTTTTTCATTTTTGCATTTTTTTCTACATTGCGAGTCACCCAAGTAACATATGGTAATCATTTAGGATCCTGAATCATATATAATTATTTTCATTTTAATAGCATCAGCTCTCTTTGCTTTAAAATTCACCAGTTGGCATGTAAGTTTGCCAGTGGACAATCAGTCTGTATTTTCCTAAAAGTGCTCCTAAGAGTATATGAATTGTTATCTATAGTGGTACCATAACTTTGGAAAGTTGAATATCAAGATTTACTTTTGAAATATTGTTTTATTAGAAAAATAATAATATGTGGCACTTGGATATTTCCTTTGTAAGAAACCTAAAAAGTGATTGCCCTTAGGTTCCCCCTCTTCTGTTGGTATAATGTGATTATTTTGGTAGTTTAAAATAAAACCGAAATCCAAATCATTGATGTCTTGAGGCATGCCCAGAAAGTTGCACGTTGGGTTGACAAATGAGCGAAGGTGCCCTCATTTAGCACATTCCTGGCCACATGTCTCTCTGTTCAAAATCCTCTCCTGCAAGGCTGGATTTATCCTGAAGCCAAGAGGCTTTTGCTTCAGGGCCCACACCTACCTGGGTCCTTTCAAAGTCCTGGGAGACATGTAGAAATGTATTCACATAGGCTTCAGAAAATTTTGCAGAAATAGGATATCACCACCATCAGGTAAGACCTCAGTCCTTCAGTCTCTTTTCCTCTCCAACCTGAAAGAAAACCTCCAACTTGTGCAAACCTCAGGCCCCACTAAACTGGAGCCCACCCCTCTTTCCAAGATCCAGCTTATTGTGTTAATTACACATCCTGGATTTTAAATGGGGTTGAATATTTTTTTACCATTATGTCTGTTAGTCACATGCTGGCCTTGGAACCAGCTTTTTCACTCCCAACTTTGCCCCAAAGGAGAGTCGGGGGTTGAGGAGAGCCCCCTACCCGCAACCCTTGATTCCCAGCCCTTGTCCTGGAGCCCACCATGGCTTCTCCCAGACTTGGCTCCTCCCTGCTCCCCTGTTCCCTTACTCTTCAGGCTGACTTCCCTCCAATCTTCACACCCAGAGAGACTAACCCAGGAGGTTCTCAGCCCTGGGCTCTAGCTCTTTCTCAGAATCTGAGGGCAAAAGATAGAACACAATGGCAACCTCACCACAGATATCTTTAGTAAAAATACTGTGATTGCAGGGATCACCAGAATCAATAGTGAATGGCCGGGGCTCTCGTGGCCTGGGCTGGGATCAGCCTTCACCCACCCCTTGCCTGATATAGTAACTGGGTGCCGTGGGACTTGCTGAATGTTTTGTTGGCGGTGTCGGGGTGAAACAATGACAAGAGAAGAGCTTTGTTAAGCCGGGAGAGGTGGTGGAGTTCTGTGTGCTTTCACCCTTGCCCGGGTGCTCAAACGTTCACCGCTATGTTTTCCATTCAGTCACATTACTGACAGGGTGAGGGGCAGGTGTTGAAGCAGGAAGATTCTAGAGCCAGACTTCCCGACTTCAAACCCAGGCTCCGTTCCTTATTTGTTATGTTCGCAAATAATGTAGCTGCTTTGGACCCTACTGTCCTCGTCTGCAAAATGGGGCATATGGAGGTAGCTCACAGGGCAGTCCTGAGGATTAAATAAGTAGACGTAAGACGTGTGACACCATAGTTGACACATGGGAAACACTCATCAAACGTCAACAGATACCGTGGTCACCCTTAGCCCGGGTTTCCTGCGGCTCCCGTTTATCTGCGTTTGTTCTAGAATTATTGGTTTCAAATGATAATATATCTAAGCCCTTTATTACAATCACATCAACTCATTTTTCCAAATACACGGGCCCTACATAAAATAACATAAAAGGTCCTGTTAACGATTTCTGGTAAGGAGTGTCTGTTTTATGCAAATACTGAATCATTATGCTGTACGCCTGAAACTGATATAATGTTACATGTCAGTTACACCTCAGTAAAAATACACAAATAAATGAAGGTAATAAAATAAAATGAGGAAATAAAGAAATGTCTGCTGGAGTCCAACCAAGTCCACAACGCTCTCCCGCAGGGAAACGCAGAAGTCCCTCAAAACCTGATTCCTCCCTCAGTTTTTCTTGAAGAAGAATGTGAAGATTTTTCTTATATGAAAACTAAATAAATCAGTAAAGCGTACACCATCATTCAGGCTTTGGGCACAGAAGGATATCCGCCTGATTCCCAGTTTCAGGACCTGAGAAACAGGACGGGAGCTGAGAAGAAAGACGGTGCTTTCTGCCTTCTCTACCTGGGAGTGAGGCAAGACCAAAGTAAAATTTCAAAATCGTCTGAGTCTGCCTTCTCCGCCAAGCCATCTGCTTGTTCACACTTTCTTCTTCTGCCCAGGGGCTCCTCTGCCTGTTCCTTCGCACAGGGTGGCCTATCTCCCTTCAGGATGTCATCTATGATTCAGAATTGCCAATCTGCTCACCCCAAACTTCAAAAGTACCTCGCTGCTCACAGCGGTGAGCCATTCCTAAAAAACAAACATGCTGATTTACCTGGGAACACCACAACAATAAACTTCACCCTCTTAGCTGTATTTGCATTTTCAGGCGATGCTTATTTTCACCAAAAAAGAAGTGTTTTTGAGAACATTTTAGAAATAACCATACAAAGAACCTAGTGCCTTCCTCCAGCCTTGCACCGTGGTCCTCTGAAGCTTCCAAATTCACTCAGAGCTTACTCACCTCCTGTGTCTCAGCATCAGCCTCCACAAGGGGACACGGAGGGCACACCTGCTTTGATCAGGTCTCAGTGGAGGTATCTAGAGGAGGTGGCTTCCTTGCACTGGCTCGGACTATAAACTAAAGGAAGAGGCATGCAGCAGAGGCCCGACCACGTAACCAGTTCTAGCCAAAGAGTTGGGAACAGAGCTGATGGCACAGCATGTGGGCTGGAGCATTAAACTGCTGATTGGCGACCTTTCTCAGTTCTTTTTCCCTCTGCTGCATCAACAAGCAATGTTCCAGGTAGCATCCTGTCTCTCAGAGGAAATGACTGGCATATAACTGCACAGTCACCCTCATGTAGCACAAATAAGATACATGCCTTTATTGTTTGAACCACTAAGGTTCTGGGGCCGTCTGCTATTGGAGCACAGCCTAGCTCATCCTGACTGAAGTACTATTTATAGTGCTTAAGAGTCCCCCTGTGGTCCCCACTTCTCTCTCCCGGCAATCTGTTCAATCCATCAGACAACAAATGGGTGCCTCGTCTAGTCAAGATTCTTTGTAGATGCATAAAATTCTGGGATAAAAGCATCTAACATATTGTTCTTCAAGGGAATTGCTATCTATGGAGAAGACAGACTTCTACCCTGCTAAAGATAATACATGGCAGAGTGCTTTTAGTACCAGCAATCAAAAGAGTAGTTGGTTACACGAAAGATCTTGAAGATTCTTCCAAGGTCAAGTGAAACGAAACACTTTGGAAGCTCAGAGGAAATTACGCATCAGAAGAATAACTGAACCTTTCCTGGAGATGGTGGCCTTTCAAGCCTCAAGGCTGAGGAGGATGTAGACAGCAGGGGATGTGAGTCAGAACATTCCCAGCAGTAGGTATGTAAGAAAGGGCAAGAAAGGAAAGGGACGGGGCACTTTCCCACGTACCAGGTCCTGCACATTTTGCAACACACAGCCCCATCTGATACTGCCAACAATGCTCAGTGGTATTATTTCTGTTTGGGGTAAAGTCTAGAGCAGGAGGCAGCCCCCAGGACGCACTGACCTCACCACCAGGGAGCTGGCCTACTGTTCCCCAAAGTACAGTTCAAGGAACAATGGCCTCACGGGATGTCAGTATAATTCCCGGGAAAGAGATGTGTTTGAGGGGATCTCATATGATCAGATACTCTAGGAAACACGAAGACGTTTTCCTTTCCCACACGGAACTCATAAAAGCTCTAGTAGGCTAATGTCAGGGTGAGTCCAGAAGTTTATTTCTCAGATTGTGTTCTCTGGAACTTCTTCCAGGAAACATTGTTCTAATATCACACCAGGCTGCTCTTAGGAAGGGCAGTGAGAATACAGTAAAACCTTGGATTGCGAGTAACCTGTCCTGCGAGTGTTCCGCAAGACAAGCAAACATTTCTAATAAATCTTAACTTATAAACGAGCGATGCCGTCCAATAGGAGTAGTACGTGACACTGTATGTCACATGATCACAACTGAGCCAATGGTGCTTGAAATTCTCTTTGATATGCAAGTGCTTTGGGTTGCACGCATGTTTCTGGAACAAATTATGCTCGCCAACCAAGGTTTTACTGTCCTCCCCTTTGCAGAAAGCCATGTAAACCCTTAGAGAGTAGTGGGGAGGGGGAAGGTGGCAGGGTATGTGTGACCAGGGTTGGCAAGGGGAAGGGTGCTGGGGTGGCCGAGATGTGCAGTAACGTCTTTCATTAGGAAAGAAGATAATAAACATCTGTCCATACACATGGCATCTCCATGTTGTGTGTGACTCATCTATTTGTAAAGAGATGATCCATCGTCCTTGCTCTGCTGGTGCCCATGGTCCTTGTTCTATCCACCACCCCTCAGGATCTCTACTATCCTTTCCGCTCCAATTCCTGGCCTTCAGGGTAAGAAAGGAGCTACCACTCTTCACACAGCCCTCCCTGCTCCAGAATATATGGTAAGAACTCTATATGCTAAATATTCCAGGCTCTGATTAATAGAACCCACACATCTTTCTTTTTCCTGGAAGTTCCAAGCCTTTCTTATGAATTTAAATTATTCCAGCCTTCAGGACTGTTGTCTCTGCTATGAATTTCAAAAGCCTACTTGAAGCTCCTTTGTATTACTCTTTCCCTGAGGGCAGTTCATAGAGGAAGCTATCTGTGCAGCCTAAATTGTCAGCAAAGGATCACAGAAGCAAGTAACCTCGGAGAATAGCCGCCTCATAATATCATAAAATATGATTTTGTTATATCTGTTTAAAGGTTATTTTTACAAATCCTAGAAATCACACTTAATAGGGATTAAGACAAGCAAGAAAATCATTTGCTCCTTGATAAACATCAGCTTGTTATACCTCAGTGTGAAGTTATGCATTCAAAAGTATTTGAATAATTCTCAGAAGTCGGATTAAAGAACATCCTCATTCCATGTTAGGTCAATGACCTTTCTTAACACAAGGCACTCTGATTAACCATCATGAGAACAGCTAGTTAAATTGAGGATGATTTGGCAAGTGGAACAATGAAAGAGAATACAGACACTTGGGTGACACACAGCACTCTTGAGCTAATAGAAATTCTCTCTGTCCATTGCAGCGGACCCAAACGGAAACATCCTAGAAGGCTTTATCTGGTACACAGAACGATTGAGTCAAAATCTATATGGAGTCCCTGGTGGGTTATTCCTTCTACTTTGCTGTGATAGACCACCTCCAGTATTTCCCCTATTAATTTAATTTCAGCAAATATGGAGCAAGGCTCATTCTCTAACGCAATGGCCACACAAAGCAAGTCTTTCCAATCTAACCAGGTTCTGTCATTTGTCCCTGTGATGAACGGAGACCCATATTCAAGCTCAAGGAGGTTATAACAGCGAAAGTAGATTTGTTTATCTTCTCATCCAGATCAGGAATAGCACCATCAACTTGTCACTTTTCCTCCTTTGCATCCGCGTCCCAGTGCTGTCTGGGAGGAAGGGCATGGATGTGCTAAGACTTTCATGATGCTATTCACGAAATGGACAAAAGTAATCATTTTCATTCAAAATACATACTTTGGTAACCGTTTTCATAGAGAAGATCTGGTCCTTACTCTTCAAAAATAACAGTCACACTCTCTTGCATCACTGGCCGTTTTCACCGTCTAGGTAATTTATAAATTTTAGAATGGTCAACTGTAGAATCATATGTAAATAAAATATTATTATCTTCACTGTACTTATTAATCTATGTTCAGTTTCAAGACCTTTGCAAGGAGTTAAGAAAAGTTACACAATAGTTGGAAATAAGCAAAGTGAGGTAGCATGTCATTGTGATGCCATATGGGAACATAGTTGGACAGATTCACCCACGGATTGTATACTTGTTTAGGGAATGTCACTTTGTTTGACTCACTAAGTACTATTGGTTAAAAGCCCAGATCATACGAAATTATATACCATCATACACGTTCTTGTGCAGTCAAATGATTTTTGTCTGCAGGAAAGATATCTGCCCTGTGGGGCACTGCCCAGTTGTGTAACTGATCCAGAAATCTCATTACAAGATTATTTTCTCACTGCCTGTATGTCTTCATTCTCTTTTGAATCCACCTTGCCGGTTCCCTTTAAAGAGTTAAAGAAAATGTTTTCACTTGCTCTTTCTGTATTTCTATGAAAGTCGTATTTCTAAGTTTGTGAAAATTATACTTCAGCACAGGTAGTACATAGATTTTTTTTTTTTATAAGGTGTCATTTTCCTCGGTTCGATCGTTTTATTTATTTTTATTTATTTATTTTTTTGGGGGACAGAGAGAGACAGAGCATGAACGGGGGAGGGGCAGAGAGAGAGGGAGACACAGAATCGGAAACAGGCTCCAGGCTCCGAGCCATCAGCCCAGAGCCTGACGCGGGGCTCGAACTCACGGACCGCGAGATCGTGACCTGGCTGAAGTCGGACGCTTAACCGACTGCGCCACCCAGGCGCCCCCATAGATTTTTTTTAGTGGGATCTTTGTCTCCCAAGAAGGATACATATATAACACAGATAAAAGTATAGTTTCTCTGAATCTGATGAACTGGAAGCATCCCAGATAACCTTAAATGTGCAGCTCTCTGATTATAAATCCTGTGACCTTAACTGGCTTCTCTTTCAAGGAATTCAGATCATGGCTCCAAGTGTATGATCTGAGTACGTTCTTGTCCAGTCAAATGATTTTTGTCTGCAAAAATTTGGGCTCCAAGAACGAATTCAGATCATACACTTAGAAGCTGTATGAACCTATCAGAGTTCTCAATCCTTGGATGCCCCCATTTCCTCTCACCTGTGTGTTTTCTAGCTTCGAGGCTGAAAGCCTGGCCTTCTAGAAGTATGCAGATCGCAAAAGTGCCCCTTTGTCAATAAGATTTACATCACTCGCGTGCTATCTTATGCAGATCGCAAAAGTGCCCCTTTGTCAATAAGATTTACATCACGCGCGTGCTATCTTATTAAGACCTAAGTAGGCAACGGAAAAATTAGCAAGTTCATTGGCTACTGATTTGCTTATTCTTGAATTCCAGGTGTTAAATGTTAATTACATTTCAGTAAGAAATATTTCTAAGTAATGGAGCAAGGCCACTCATTGTAAGCTAATTTCATCTCCTAATGGTCACTTGTGCTCAGTTATCAAGTCATGATTTATCAAGGATGTACACCATCAGCTTCTTTCAGATGTACGTAGTGGGTAACTTATGAGTCATTGCTCTGCCCTTTTAGTAAATATTCTGATGTAATGCAATCATTTTTAAGGAAGCAGCATTAATAACCAATCATGGCTATCACCAGCTAGATTTGCACACAGGAAAGAAATGAAATGGCCTGTATTTTAATTCCAATTCTTATGGCATTTTGTACCAAACGTTTCCTGTGTAAAATGCAGGAAGCAAATGTGAACAGAACAGTCTTATGGATGAGAAACAAAACAGACCCTGGATGAGAAACAAAATCTTATTTAGGATTATAATAGGTAACCATGTATGATTATGGATAACTATGCAATTATAACGTATAATAGACATATTAGAGGGTCGTCTGGGTGACTCAGTCAGTTGATCGTCTGACTCTTGATTTTGGGTCCTGTCATGATCCCAAGGTGGTGGGATCAAGCCCGCATCTGGCTGTCCAGTTAGTGTGTGGCCTGCTTGGGATTCTGTCTCTCACTCCCTCTCTCTCTGCCCTTCCCCCACTTGTGCTCTCTTCCTCTCTCTCTCTTTCTCTGAAATAAATAAATAAACGAATTAATTAATTAATTAATTCTATAAAAAAATATTAGAATCATGCAGAGAAAGGACCTATACAGTGCACAGTGATCTTTTCTGGAATGTCTACTAAGCATTTTCCTGGACACATCCTCTTCAGCTTCACAATGACCCTGAAGAGTTGGGTGCTGTTTTAAAATATGGGAAGCGGAGGGGCGCCTGGGTGGCTCAGTCGGTTGAGCATCCGGCTTCGGCCCAGGTCACAATCTCGCGGTCCGTGAGTTCGAGCCCCGCATTGGGCTCTGTGCTGACGGCTCAGAGCCTGGAGCCTACTTCCGATTCTGTGTCTCCCTCTCTCTCTGCCCCTCCCCATGCTCATGCTCTGTCTCTCTCTCTCTCTCTCTGTCAAAAATAAATAAACATAAAAAAAATTAAAATAACCTAAAATAAAATGTGGGAAGCGGAGGCCCAGACAAAGTGAGTGACTCCGAATCACACAGTCCAGGACATGGTAGGGAGGACGTTTGCTGTAGGTCTGCCTGACCACAAAGTCTGTGGTCTCGAATTACAACACGGGAAAATAGCGCCGAGCGGAGAGGTTTCGTCCTGCGGTGGAAGCCTGAATGTTGTGTCACAGGACCACTCATCCTCACATGCTTTTGCTTTATATAACACATCCTCTTACCTTCGTCAGGACTTTTTCGGAAGTCGCTGTAGCCCCTTGGAGTTCTCTTGGGAATAATCTGTTTTGCAGCTTATTTGCAAACAGGTAAACTCTATGACCTGTGTGTAGCTAAAGAACTGTCGGCGGGACTTGGGTCACAAAAGTACTTCAGTCTTGGCCTAGTATTTTCTACTAAGACGTGCATGGGTTTAAGACGCCCGCACCCACCAATAACATGGATCCCCTCATTCAACAAATTCAGTGCCCTTTGCTGCTGGGGACTATTTTTAGGTGCTGTGGCTACATCATGATGAACAAAATCCAAATGATCTCTGCTCTCGTGGTCCTTCTATCTTATCATTTTACAGTAGTATGTCAGTCGCCTTCGTTCACTTATTCTTTTATCGGATATTTATTGCACACTTATCATGTGCCAAAAAATGTTTCCAGAGCTTTGAGATACATCCGTGAACAGAATAAAGATCCCTGCTCTTCTGGAACACGCATCTGGCAAAGGAAGGCAGACAGTACTGTGCAGACATGAGAAGTGAGAAACATTATGCAGTACTGTGGAGATGAAAAGTGCCCCCAGAGGAAAAAGAAAAAGTAAAAGAAAAAAACCAGATTATGTGAAGAGAGATTGATTGGGAAGACCAAGATGGGAGCAAGGAGATTGCGATTTTAAATAAGACGCTCTAGGTCTGCCTCATCAGGAAGGTGACATTTGAGCAAAGACCTGCATGAGGTGGGGGGGACGGGGTGCTCTCGACTGAGCGTTTATGTTCCCCCAGGTTCATATGTTGACATCCGCACCCTTAGTGTTATAGTATTCAGAGTGGGGGTGGGGTGGTGGGCTTTGGGAGGTGATTAGGTGTGAAGGGAGAGACACATGAGATTCATGTCCTCATCAAAGGGAATCCAGAGAACTCCTGGCACTTTCTTTCAGTGAGTGTTACAGGAAGAAGATGGCTGGCTTCTCAGGAGGGGAGCCTCCAGACCCTGAATCTACAGGTGACTGAATCTTGGACTTGCAGCTTCCAGAACGGTGGGAAGTACATTTCTGTGGTTTATAAGCTGCTCAGCCTCTGGTATTCTGTTATAACAACCCCGATGGACTAAGACAGGGAATGAGCCGCGTAGACATTTGTGATGGAAGCATTCCACCAAAGGCAACAGGGGTACCAAGCTTCTGAGTGGTGATGCGCCCAGTGTATTCTAAGAACAGTGAGGAGCAATGCAATAGAGCGAAATGGAAAAGAGAAGGATAGTAAGAACTGGGTCCGAGAGATACTGAGTCCAGACCATGTGACGTGTTATGCCCCACTCAGTCCGAGGCGCCCTGCAAGTTGTGGAGCAGAGAGCGACAGGACCTGGCCTGTGTCAGCTTTCGGCCTCCTGTCAACCACTCGCCACGGCCGCCCATGTCACATTGTGTGGTGGAATCTGCAAGGGGATCCTCCACCAGGAGAACTTGGGTAAATCAGCTGTCAACTGTACCTTCACCCTTTGTCCAGGCAGGACGTCCTCTTGGACATCTTGTGAACTCTTGGTACCTTCTGCGACTTCACTTACAAGAAAGCACTGAGGCATCCAGACTTTGCAGGTTTAAATCCCTCCCTGTATCCAGCAGACAAATACCCAGAACTTAGCAGAAATACAGGGCCTGGGGCTGAGACATTAAGTCACTCCTTAATCTATGATACTAAGGTCTCTGATGCTTTGGTGACATGTCTTAGTTCAGACTGCTATAATAAATATTCCACAGACTGGGCAGCTTTTACACAGCGGGGAATTATTTCTCACAGTTCTCGAAGCTGGGAAGTTCAAGATCAAGACACTAGTAAATTCAGTGTCTGGTTAGAGCCTGCTTCCTGGTTCCTAGATGGTTATCTTCTTGCTGTAACTTCATGTTGAGGAAGGAGTGAAGGAACTGTCCAGGGTCTCTCTTACAAGGGTACTTATCCCATCCACAAAGGCTCAACCATCATGAATTAATCACCTCCTAAAAGCTAGTCACCTCTTGCTACCATCATATTGGGGAAGAGATGGCAATGTATGAATTTGATGGGGGTGGGGGAGCACAAGCATTTACTCTATAGTACAAGTCTAGAGCACTTATCCAACTTTGACTGAAGCCATCATAACATTCCAATTAAAAATCCAACATAAATTGAAATACTGTAAATAATATTATTTTATGAAATTACGTGACTTCTTTTAAGAAAATGTATAGTTTTCTTATACTATGGAAAGAATCCTTTCAAAAGCAGCGAATACTCAATTTATCTTTAACCACATATATTGGATAAAATTGTGTGACACCTGTTCTTTCAAAGTTCACAGAAGAAATTCTAGGACATTTTAAAGGATCTGAGACATACAGTTTTGCCCATATATAGCCGGCATACCGTCAATGGGGAAAACAACCATAAATATGCTTTATTTAGCTTCCAAACAGCTAATCAGAGACTACAGTTGAGTTTAGTGAAGATAAACTTGTTTGAACAAGACGTTTACATTTGGTTACCACTGACATTTAAGACAAGCGTGCTTAAGATTGAATCCAGCAAAGAGAAATTGAGCCAAGTTCTAGATAGAGCTGATTTAGACAACCCTCTGTGGATAACCTATTACCTAATCACTGTTTGGTAAGTATTATTATTCTGATTAGTGCTAAGATATCCTGAAAGCTAAGGATGGCTAGAAGTCAAGTCCGGCAAAGACCCAGAGAGAGCACAATGCATCTTCCTTGAAACTGAGTTGGTAGGAAGTCAGGAATCCAAGGTCAGCATCTGACAGCTGAGGTTCTCAAGGCTGGGGGTTTTGTGGATGCAGACTGCCTTCTGCAGTTGTTTGTATTGCTTTTGGATCAGCAGTTGCTTTTTTCTGTTTCTTTTTCTTTCTTTCTTTCTTTTTTCCTTTCTTTCCTTCTTTCTTTCTTTCTTTCTTTCTCTCTCTTTCTTCCTTTCTTTCTTTCTTCTTTCTTTCTTTCTTTCTTTCTTTCTTTCTTTCTTTCTTTTTCTTTTTTGAGATTTTTGAAACTCAAATCACTCAGCACAAAGCCCAAAAAGGCTAAATGAATAAGTAAGTCTTGTTTGGGAGCAAAACAAGACTCTTGACATTTCCAAGGTGAACCGTGGAATTGTGTCGTTAGGCCATGAAGGAAAACAACTGTTTGGTTCCGTGTGTTGGAGGATGGGAGAGGCGTGTGGGTGGGCTTCCCCCTGCCGTGGCTGTGACTCGTGTCCACATCAGGGAATCGGACAAGCTCACCATGAATGGAGACCACTCTCAATGCCGAATTTTAAGAACCTGCAATATTTGCATATCCATCTCAGAGCGTATTTCTGCTACATTTGGTGCAGTACATCTGCTATATTCTGCTGACTACATCCCCTTCTCGAAATCCTTTCCACTCTTGGTTTCTGACTCCACCCCTGGAACCAATAGCATCTTCCTGCATGAACATCTCTTCTCCCTTGGCTGTGCATTTGAAATGCAGTTCATCCCTGGAGAGTCTTTCCGGACCCCCTGTTTTTCTCCCACTACACTTTCTACTGCAGACTTCTAATGACTTAAAAACTTGTGTGGATGCAGACTTCTAATGACTTAAAAACTTGTGTGGAAAATCATTATTTTGAACCCTGATTCCTCTTCCCTAAATTCTACAGATAGAGGTAGCTTAAACAATGGGTATATTGCTAACAGTAACTATTACTGAATAACTTTATTTATTTATTTATTTATTTATTTTTGTTTGTTTGTTTTAAAAATATAGAGAGCCAGTGAGCCATACAACGGCTTTGCCTTTTATCAATTGTTTACCATGATTTCCTAAGAGTCGTCTTCTTTCTTTGTTTTTCCTTCACTGTGATGTTCTCATTTTTTTAAGTTTTTTTTTTATGTTTTATTTATTTTTGAGAGCAAGAGAGAGAGAGAGCATGAGCAGGGGAGGGGCAGAGAGAGAGGGAGACACAGAATCCGATGCAGGCTCCAGGCTGTGAACTGTCAGCACAGAGCACGACGTGGGGCTCAAACCCACGAACCGTGAGATCCTGACCTGAGTCGAAGTCGGATGCTTAACCAACTGAGCCACCCAGGCGCCCCAGTGATGTTCTCTTTTTTTAAAAGCTGTTGCTTTCCCGCAGTACTATGCAGTTCAAGATCTCTGCATGTACTGCTGTGCTGGCCAGCTTTTCTCTGCTAGGACCTACCTCCCTCCTCATACACGTTACCCATTTTTCTATCAGGTTGTCTGTTTTTTTTTTTCATTGTCTCCTCATGTCCTAGGGTGCTCAGACTTCAGGAGATACCTTACAATAAGTACAAAGCATTTAAAATCTCTCCTGATTTCAAACAAAGCATTTTTGTAAGTTCCCCAATTTTGTAAATTGTCTTGGGGATGCCGATCATCTTTTGTAGGGGGTACAAACATCCAGAAGAATCAAGTGTCAGAGGTCTTTTCGTGGGGCTTATGTTAACTCATGGTTTCTCAAAATAGTTTTGTTGTCATATATATCCCTTCAGTTACACTACCAAAAACACTGATGCTGTTTTTAAATAGTTTTGAGAAGTTCTGTGTATTAATTCTGCGTGACAGTTTATGAGATGGGTTGATACCTTGAGGCTAAGAGCGCTCTTGCCTTAGCATTCTGTTCCCAAGCCTGATATATTAGAGACCCTTTCTCAAATGACATCTATTGTTACAGCATCATCTCAGGGAACTAGTGGTCTCCACAAGTTCCATGCAGCCTTGCTGAAATCAGCAGAAGTGGCTAAGTGGAGGCGGAGATGGGGTCTGGATGAATGGAGGCAGCTTCTGGAGCAGAACAGACAGTGTGGGTTGACTAGTGGCTTCAGAAAGCCAGTGAGAATAGGGTGTATTGCTGTGACTCATTTAAATGATTTGTGGCCGATGTGTATTAATGATCTAGTTGTAATAAAGAAAAATGCATCTTATGAACTAGTGCTTTTCAGTGGAACAAGTAAGGAAACAACTATTAGCTTCTTTAAGCTGTACTGTATTTTACTACCTATGATCAGAAAAGCAAAAAAAACACTATGGAAACACCTGCACAAATAAAACGTTATGCTTTGAAACATCCCTATATCAACCTCTTTTTTTCTATGTGATTCTTCATATAATTTTCAGGAAACATCTTTTTTTGCTCACTTTCCTCCAATTTCTTCCATAGAGCTAAGAAATGTATGTTTTCTAATAAACAAAGTCAGTAAGCTTGGGTTTTGCTTCTGTTAAAAAATATATCCCCCTCTTCTTCTAAGACACACGATTTCAAATCAGTGCCCTCATTCTTCCTGTCCTTATTACTCTCCTTTTTTTTCTTCATAACACTTTGCATACACACACACACACACACACACGCACGTGTGTGTGTGTGTGTGTGTGTGTGTGTGTTTATTGGCTAATTGTCTGTCTGTCTGTCTTTCCCTTTTAGAATGCAAGTTCCCTACAGACAGGGATCTTGCCCCTTTTCTGTGTCCCTTCCACATAGTAGGAATTCAGAAAATATTTAAATGAATAAAATAGTATGAATCTTTCCCTCTATGTGGTCATAGAATTAAAAATGTGGTAAAGTCCCATATTCTAAGTCTGCTCAGTCCCAACTTTTTGGGGAAGGCAAATGAATATCTATAAATTGCTGTCCTTAAATTCCTAAATCTGATGAACAAAAGCTTAAAAGATGATTGTAAAAATCTCGAGAATTTCTGGGAATCCCGGCGGATTGCAGATTGCTGAATAATCAGTGTGATCTTATTGCCTTTTTTGGGTCTAAGTTTTAAAATCTTAAAGCTGATTTACATCTCAAAGAGGTATCAGATGTGTCATCTTTAAGAAAGAATCTATGCACAGTGGCAGCAGATATAAGTATACTTTCCAAAGATGTGGCTAAAAAGTGAGTAACTACTGTTCTGGAGAAATGCCATATGTTAAAAAAACTTGTGTTCATAGAAACAAAAAATCTTCCTCCCTTTGATGGATCTGCCTAAAGACACCACTTGCCACCGTGGCCATTTATTTAGCACCGGACAGGGGACAGCCTGAGAAGGCGGACAATTTGGAGTTCTACTGGTTTTAATGGGGGGGGGGGGGGAAGCAATTGCCAGTAGAAGCTTTAATTACATACAGATTGGCCTTTTATTTTGCTTCAGTCCTTTTTATTCAAGTGCCAGGGAACGGGAAGTATTACCTTCACTGCTTGCACTGGAGGTCTGCTTCCACTTAGCTACAGCTGCCGAAGCAAATCTTGCCTTCTTTCTAGAACTGCTAGCCCTGAAATGGGCTGGAGAGGCATTAAGGGGGCTCCGGGTAACGGCAATAACATGTCTGAACGGGGCCTGCTCCCGGGTCCTCCACGAGGCTCCTGTCCTTGCCTGGCCAGGTTCTCCGGGTCCTTCGCTGTCCTCTCCTTGGAGCACTGAGAGAAAACCTGGGTCAGGGGGTGCAGGGGGGGGACAGGTCTTGTCCCCTCGTGCTGGAGAAAGCCCCAGAGCAGAATATGAGGTAGGATTGAGCTGAATGGGGAGAAATGGTCAGGGATCGGGAAGGAGGCCAGTGCCTCTGGCATCTCGACCCCCAACAGCATCACTCGGGTCCCAGGAGAGAAGGTGGCAGGGATGAGAGAAAACCAGACACTAGTGGGTAGGCCACACCGTAGGCCACATGGAGAGGGCCAGAGCAGGTGTGTGCTGCAGAGGGGACCAGTGCTTTGGCACTGACAGAGATCAGTGGCATTATTTCTGTC
Source organism: Panthera uncia (assembly GCF_023721935.1). Taxonomy (NCBI): domain Eukaryota; kingdom Metazoa; phylum Chordata; class Mammalia; order Carnivora; family Felidae; genus Panthera; species Panthera uncia. The sequence goes on along the minus strand of NW_026057577.1, from coordinate 139,818,867 downwards.
ACAAGGGACAAACTGGGTCACCCACAGATCCCCCTCTTCAAAAAAAAAGACTTCAGAAATAACTGACAGTCCTAAGGTATAAGACCATCCAAATGGCTAGGGATCCCTGTAGGAGAATGACCCCCTCCTTTAGCCACTTTGGCCTCAGGATACATCTTGGTTCCTCCTTCCCTCAGCTAGGACACACCTGACCTCCATCTTGGCCGCTCACCTTCTGTGTGTGCTGTGTTCCCAGATGCAAAGGCGACCGCCTGGCTGGGGCCATCTCTTACCTCCTTTTCTGTGCAATTTGGTACCTAATTCTGTTGATCCCTCTGAGTTAACTACTATGTAAAATAGGTCCTTCTATGAAGTGGATTCTTTCAACTTGAGGGAAACAAAAAAATGAAAGCACCAGTCATCTTGAATATTGATTAAAACGTGAGGAAACCACACGTTCATACACTGGTGGACTGATAATTGTCCCCAAATCTCGACAGAACAATTTGGCAACACCGATCCAAATTTTTGAAGGAAGTACTCTAGCCCAGGGTGCAAGGCAGAATTCTAAGAAAATCTGCAAGATTCTCACCCTCTGCACATAAGCTCTGCACAATTCCCTCCTGTTAGTGTGAACGGGACCCATATATGATGGGATCTCACTCTCTTGATTAGGTTGCATTATATAGCAAAGGTGAAGAAATTTTGCAGATGTAATTAAACACCCAAATCAGTTAATTTTTATTTAACGAAAAGGGAGATTATCCTGGGTGGGCCTGACCTAATTAGGTGAGAGCCCTTAAAGAAGAGACTGGGGCTTTCCTGAAGAGATTCTCTTCTGGTCTTGAGGGGATCACATGGTAAAGAACTACAAGCAACCTCTAAGAGCTGAGAGTGGGCCCCAGTGAGCAGCCAGCAAGAAAACAGGTACCTCAGTCCTGCCACCACAAGGAAGTGAACTCTCCCAACAATGATGTAACTTTGAAAAAGAGTCCTGAACACTAGAAAGAACACGGCCCAGAACTTTGATTGCAGCCTGGGTAGATACTGAGCAGAAGACCCAGCCAAGACTAGCAACCCACAAAAACCGTGAAATAATTATTGGGGTTATTTAAAACCACCAAGTTTGTGATTATTTGTTACACAGCAGTAGGTGACTGATACACCCAGCACTTGCACTTCTAGAAATTTAACTGACAAAAATACCCTGTCAAGTCTCCAGTGTCTCACATACGATCATGTACCTTGAAGAATGGTTTAGGATAATCTGATCTTTCAGTGACACTTTCCAAGGCTTTTCCAGTTCTTTGTGTCATCAGGCCCACCCCACTTAACTAATGTTCCCATTCTTAAAGGAAATTCAATATGGCAGGAACAACATTCTTTGAAACTAAGATGATTTTGTGTGTGTGCATGCATGTATGTTTCAACGGAATTGTTGAGCTCAGACACAACTTTAAGCTAACTCTAAAGCTTTCTAGTGCAACTGAAGTAACTGCATGATTTTTGTTGTGACTGAGAGCCCACACTTCGTTTCATGAAAAAGGAGTCTCTGTTGCTTCTCCAGAAACTCTAGAGGTTTCATTGTTTTTCAAACAGTATTTTTCAGAGCACCGAATCTTTGGCTCTTTACAAGGAAACAAAGCCAGGGGTCAGTGTTTTCAAATGCTATTGCCCGGAATTAATCTCTCTTCTGGAAAAGTAAACCCAAGATGGCAGCTGCCATGTCGGACTCTCTTTTTGGGGGTATTCTTAAAACTGAATGTATAAATCATGGCTCTAGTACTGTGCAGTTTAATGAACTCCACTGATGTATGGTTTATGTAAGTGATTCTTCCATGCATTAAAACCTCTTTATGGCTTTGGCTCACTCCTAAATTTTGTCCTTTGGTTTGTGATTTAAGTATTTGCACAAGGCCACCTAACTGTACCGTGAATGCCGTGTGTGAACCCTCTCTTGATATGCCTGTTAAATGGTAGCATCGTTTTTTCTTCTTTTCACTGTATCAGAAAGAGACATTTCAGCAGAGGGTTAGTAAACACTTGGCAGATAAATGAATAGATCAATGAATGAAGCAGAAGAAACAAATCACTGCTAATTCAAAGTACAAATGTTTTACATGCTAGTTTTGTTTTTCACCTCTTGAGATGAAATTACTAATAAGTGTTCTGACAGCTTATCTGGATTAAATTTGCCTGTTAAAACTTGAAGTCCATGACCGTCTGCCTCTGCCTTACCTGGTCTCAAAAATTCATAGATCTTAATTCATTCAGTGCCCCCAGGAGTGAAGTATCTTACTGTCTCCATTATACAGCTGATAAAACTGAGGTATGGAGTGACGAGTCAGCTTATCTGACATCCAAGGTAGGCGGAGGTGACGGGAGGGTTTGAACCCCGGCACTCTGTTTCCAGGAGCGGCCTTCGTAAGCACCTGTGATCCTACCTTGGACGTTAGAGCTTAGCCATCCCAGATGTCCGTATGCCGTGACATCCTGGAAAAGCGTGATCACCCATTAAGGCTCTTATACAACTTCAAGTTAAATTAGTAATCGTTCCTTCTGAATGTGGGAAAACTTTATATAAACGTTGCAATACAGGCAACAATAGGAAAGTATTTGAAAACTTTGGATTGATTAAGCATTACAGGTTTTCATAGAACATAGGTGCTGGGAATTATAGCAAGTGTTCTTTCTCTCGAAAGTATTTATTAAAAAAATAGATACCAAAAATAAAAAATCCTGGAAGAGTAAAGGATTGTCCTTTTGGATGCACGCTGTGTGCCCTGCTCGTGTTCTCTTGTGGGGTTCTGCCCGGGTGCCAGCGCACGGGAGCGCCTACTAACTTCTCTGCTCCCCAGGCTGCTGAGCCTCTTTCCAAAAGGGCTGTATTTGAGGGTTCTTTCTTTTTCCTTTGGAAAACACAGCTCTGAAATGCAGCCTTGCCTGATAGAGAACATTGCTTTGGAGCTGTTTTGTATGTAATCTGCAGGGATGCACACACCCGGCCGTTTCCTGGAGAACATGTTGCCAGGTCAGCTCCCAGTCACCCACCCCCACCCCCGCTTTTTTTTGGCATTCCCTGTCTTTTGGAGAGTTCTACCACTGTTCAGAGGATTTTTCATCCATCAAGGACTTTCCGTCTGAAAATGAGGCATAAATGCCCTCTTTTCCTGTTGTAGCCTGTATGCAAAATGAAGTCCAACTTGTGAACAGACTTTTCTCTTAGAATTACTCACCAAGTAGCACACGCTTCGAGTCACTACAGGACTCAACCCTGGGGATGTGGACTCTTAGCAACTTGTCCTGGTTTCCCTGTCCTCCAAGAGGCTAGACCTTAATTTATCAGCAACAGAAGTCTGTTGGAATGAATGGGTCATTCCAATCGTTTAACATATGCCCTGCAGCCTTAAGGACACTTTCTCCCTCTTATTATGCCTCAGAGGGCGAGGGATTTAGTCACTGTGATTCTCAAGGCTGGAATAAATATTATTTGCCATATCTCTCATCTTATAGTTTCAATTCCTTCTTAATGCATTCTAATTGGTAGTTAAGGTAGTTTGGGGGAGCGAAGGATATATAAGGATTAGCGTGAGCTTGTCAGATTTGTGGAAATAGATCGCAAAATGGAAAACACAAGTCTACAAACTACAAAAAAATATATAAATAATCTAAGAAACCAGCAGTTTTTCCTACATGCAGCTACCCAGTGGCCTTCTTCTAAGGCAGGTTCTTATTCACTAAAAGACCTATAACCAGTTCGCTTTTCACTAGTAAAGGATATGTCTAAAATATAATAAAGAGCTATCTAGGACACAAACCACTGAGCACAAACAACCTATTTTCTCTCTGCGTGCCCCGTCGATCTCATCAAGGTCACAGCTGGCCAGGTCTTTGAGTGTGCAAGGAGATGACATCACGGTGAAAAGTCCACCGGTCCCTGCTAGATAGTAGCTCCCTTAGCACTCTCCTTGCAGACTTTAGAATATCACTCCGCTATTGGACTGGTTACAGTGGAAACACAGAGAGAGATTCTAATCATACATAATAAAGATTTCCATTTGTGAGCTCAACTATTGGATCTGTCATCTTTCATCAGTAGAAAAATGGAGGAAATCAAATACTTTGTTTTGTTTTAACCGCCCAGAGAAGGAAGAGAGCAGTGTGTGGGAAATCAATATATCTTACTTACTTCGACAGCCCCTCCCTCTGGAGTGTGTAAATGATCAGGGCCAGGCCAATTACTTTTCCATCATATTTGGCGCAAAACTACCCTGGTGAGTGAGGAGAAAGGGAATCATTTGATAAGATTTGGAAAATACCATCTGTTTTTCTTAGCGTTTTTGGATGAATTTATCAGGCATCCTGTAATTTACACTTTCTGTTGAAAACTATAATTGAATACCCTGCAAGAACATAAAGCCTTTGGGTATTAGTCAGAAGCTATGTAAGTGCTGTGCCATTGAAGGAGGCTATGTTTACAGTCAAGGGTAGAATCTGAAATGTTTAATTGTTTCCTTCCTGGGAAAAAAAATGGCTCCCTATGCCACCCTAGGATACTTCCCTACTCTGCAAACTTGGAACCAAGTGCTGATGTTCTAGGCATTTCCAGTTCTAGGACCAGTCATTCTACCACTTTGAAATCATTTTTCTTACTCTTACAAGTTTAGTTTGGTTTGCCACGTACATGGCTCCTAGAGATGTCAAGCAGTATGCATGGGGTGAGGGATATACAGATAATTAAGAAGTCTGTTCCTGAGAAAAATAAACCAGGTTATCAAGGGTGGAGAGGATATAAACACAGCTCATAGCTCACCCCGAGAACTCGCTGTTGTAAACTTTAGAGATACTGGTTTATTTAATCCTCCTCTCTCGGTGTAGATTCTTTCGTCATGTCCGTTTAACAAAAAAGGAACCGGACCCTGCCGGCAAATGAAGGAGCCAGGAGTCGAGTCCGGTACGCTCACTCCAGAGTCCGTGTTCAGACTATGATCTGGTACAAGACAGTGAATGTAGGGGTTAAACCCGTGATCACCAGGTACCATGGAGCACAGACAAGGGGCATCTGGCCTCGCCCACGGTGGGCTTGGAGAAGTGGGACTCCAGGTATAGTCTCTGGGTGTGCTTTTGTCTTTTCAAGGAGGTGACATCTTGAACAGGGATTTAAAAGATGAGAAGGTGGCTGCTGACTGACATCTTGAACAGGGATTTAAAAGATGAGAAGGATGAAAGAGACCTGAGGACCTACCAAGGAGAGGCCACAGCCCAGCAAGGGCCCTGAGTTGAGGAATGGTACTTGGGGCGAAGGGTTGGGATAGTGAGAGGTGGAAGAAGAGAATGTATTCCTGGGACCTGAGTGATGAGACTGAATCTTGGCCAATGAGGATGGCTATAGAGGTGTTTACTGTGGGGTATCTGGGAGGACACCCCCTGGAGGAACACAGCACCCTGCCTTTCCCCAGTCCAAGCCCTTGGTGCCCTGCACATTTAAGTGCACTCATGCTCTGACTTGGGAGTACAGCCGTTCAGAGCTCTGAATTATCAATTGCATGGCAGGAAAGGGCAGGCTATGTAGTTAAGGGTACGGGCAAGAGTGCAATTAACAAGGGTTTTGCATTTCTGAGCAGGAACTTGAAATTTCCCCTGAACTGATGGTTTTAGAAAAATCAGCATGGCAGTTGTGGTTGTGTGGAGCTTGAATTTGTTAGGGACACAACTCTAAATTTTGCATTTCTAACACTGGCTATCTTCTTGAATGACATATGGATATTTGATCCTTTAGACTCTCTTAATGAACAGTGACAGAGATGTAACAGATTGTTTTCATCAACCTTTACAAAGTTTCTCTCTGCCAAGCCTTTGGACCAAAATGTTCAATAGAATAAAGTGGACCACTTGGGAGTTTCTTTACTCTGATTTCATCTTTCTGCCTTTAGAGAGAAATGGTTCTGGCACCAGAAAACGAAGCAGAAATAAGAGAGAGAGGCAAAGGAGCTGTGAAATCCATATAGTAAATAACCATCTGCTAACAATTTATCTGACAAATATTTGTAGAGGGCCGAGGCATGCTTGCTTCATTTGGACATGCAACACTGAGTGTTTGTCCTCGTAAGTGTGTACATTTCATAGTTGACTATAATGAATAGGTCAGCCTAAATTGAAAAAACCAAATTCCAAAAGTTTTTTTTTTTCTTTCGTTTTTTTTTTGTTTTTTTTTTTTTTAATAATCATTCTGTTACCCAGCATGTGAACTATCCTGTCATTCAATAGGATTTGGAATCTGTATAGGTGATCTTAGGCTTATTTACCCTGCGACCTTACCTGAATGTTAATTATATTAGCATGTTTTGGTGGAAAGAAAAGAAGGAAGAAGTCTGAGTTGGGATATGTGGCTCAGGTTCAGGTTCAAGAAAACGTTCCTGTTTAAATCAGGTGCTTTTCCATAAAAGGGGAGGCGTTAAACCGGATGTTTTTAGTCCTTTTTGAATGTGAACATGTTGAGAGTATAATATTTCGTATTTTTCCACATGCTCTCCTACTTATGACATATTTATGCTCCCAGCACAGAATAGATTATTCTGCTCAGAAACCAGCAACAAACAGCCCCCATCACTTACAGCAACTGCCCCATTATATTAACTTAGCAGAATTTTTGAGTCCGGTTCTATGAGTAGGCACTGTGATGGTTACTCTTTTTCTCAAAAATACTCTAGTTAAACTGCTCAATCCTAACAGGCTCAGATGGGCCACAAAAAGCAGATAATATTCCCTAAATAGTACCCATCCACTTGGCGACCAGTGTTTTGTTTAATTGTTTATAATGAAACCGGGGTTTTATTAGTCCACCGTTGTGATAAGACCAGTGTATTTCCTAATGTTAGAAACAAGTCAGAATCCATTGTTCTCATTTCCTTTGCAGTTTTTAGTTGACCTCATCCAAATCAGGAATACAATGAGCTTGAAGGTTTGCCCTGGCAATTTTGATAGAAAATAAAACCAAAATGATTACCAAAGACCCTGGTTTATTTTTTATTGTTGCTGAATTCTACATATTTTAAATATAAGTAAAGAAAATTTTACAACGTTTTAGTATACACTTTTTATTGCAAAAAATAGACACTAAAAAATTTTTTTGGAGTTTGTTTCTTTCATAATCTTTACACCCAATGTGGGGCTTGAACTCATGATCCCGTGATGTAGAGTCGCTTGCTCTTCTGACTGAGCCAGCCAGGCACCCGCAGGTTAACATTTTTTTAGTATGCAAAATGTAAATGAGTTAAAAAATTTTTCCTGCGATTTTGTATTTTAAGATGACCACTGTTAATGTTAATCTCTACATGTGTGTGTATATTTATATAAATTTACATAAATACATATTTACAGAAATTTACAATGAAATGATAACTCTTGCAGTCTGCAGTGCTTGTAGATGGGTTGGGACATGAAGATTCTGTCTATACTTTGTCCTGAAGGGCAGACTGTAAAATAGCACAGGTAAGTTAACCCTTCTACTCCTTAATGTACATATTTTCTAATTCCCTCTAAAATAAAAATAATTTTAGGAAAAATGATATATTGAAGATAGGGCTACCATAAAGATCAAGACATCCATAATCCCACTCCCAGAATAACTACTGGTAATTGTCAGGCATTTATTTTCTCAGCTAGCGTTCCATGCATATGCTAAGATACACATGTGTTTTTATTGCTTTCCTTCATTTTCTCTTCTTTCCTTCCTTCTTTCTTTTCATTTTTTTGTTTTGTTTTGTTTTATGGGCTCATGAGATACACATTGTTTACAACCTGTGCTGTTTTTCCACCTGGCTATTTACTCCCATGAGTATCCAGCTTCTTTTTAATGGCTATAAACTAAAGTAGATTTATTTTTGATAGTTAACCAAATGCTAATAAAGGCCTGTCTTGGGTCATCATAAACAGTGGTTCAGTATACATTCTTGAGTATTTATTTTCTGCATGTATGCAGGTATTTGGGGGAAGATATATTGCAGAAAGTAAAAATGCCTGAGATTGAAATTTTGCACATATTAAATTATAAACAATACTCTAAAGCCGCCTTCCAAAAAGGTTTTACCCGTTGTCACTCGTATAGCGTCACGTAGAGGTGCCCCCATCCCACTGCCGCAGCCACCATCTATAAACCCTAACCAAAGAAGGGCATGGAGGAGATTATTCAGCCTTTTCATTTCTCTAGTTGCAACACTGAGCCTGAGAGGTGCTGAAGGTTTGTTTTCCCATCATCGTTGGTGTGATAAGTATTGGGTGCAAGCCCAGCTGAGGTCATAGTATTAGTAATGATAATGATGGCCAACACTTTAGAGCCAAACACTGTTGTAAATGCTTTTAAAATCCCTTTCTTTCGGGCGCCTGGGTGGCTCAGTGGGTTAAGTGTCTGACGTCAGCTCAGGTCATGATCTCATGGTTTGTGAGTTCGAGCCCCGCGCTGAGGCTCTTTGCTGACAGCTCAGAGCCTGGAGCCTGCGTCAGATTCTGTGTCTCTCCATCTCTCGGGCCTTCCCCTGCTCATGCTCTGTGTCTCTCTGTCTCTCAATAATAAATAAACGTTAAAAAAATTTTTTTAAGAAGTCCTAAGTATTAGCGTCTATATGTACCATCAAATATAGAGGAAGAGCAGGATCAAGGATTTTGAGTTAAAAAGAACCCCGTGTGTGTGTGTGTGTGTGTGTGTGTGTGTGTGTGTGTGTGAATGCTTGGGAAAGAGGAGTATGGAGTTTCGGGCAAGCAGAGAAGAATGTGTTGGTCAGCTCTGACCAGTGAACTATAGCTGGGGTTTCTTGGGAGTAAGAGCAGAGACCACACACAAGTTCTGCTCTCCAAAAACCACTTGAGCCATAAATCCAGCAAGTGAAGAAAGCTGCAAACTGAATAAGAGACTGGGGTATAAAGTGGACTGGAAAAATCCTCCCAGCTGAAAATGGCTGAAAAAGGAGGTATCAATTAGGGTGTTTCTTATGATTCAGTAAAAAGAGCGCAATTAGTACTTTATGGGGAAAATGTTTTCCAAGTGTACATCTCAATGAGTTAAGATTCTCCACTCAAGTGCGTTGCACAGCTCGTTGTTGGTTTTCTAGGTGTAGCAACTTGTGGAGGCGCAGGGATCTCATACCCTCAAAGCTCTCTTCAGGTTGATGGGCCCCTGAGGACGCAAATAGACATTATCTGCCTGCTGGTAGGGGGCATCATGCCTGACCCTTACATTAAGCAAAATGCACATCCTTCTGAACCCACCTCCAGCTGCCCTCTTCATCTCCATAATGAGACCCAAGACACTTCGGGGACCCATTTTCTCTCCAGGAACATCAGGGGAATCCCAGTGGTCCCCTTCACTGCTCTGCCACCGCAGAACTTTTTCCTCCAACACTCATGGTGCCCTGGCATGTCTATCAGGCTTTCCTTGCCATTTGCCACAGAACCTGGTGGCACAGGAAGTGCGTGTCCTGCTTCCTTCTTGCAAATTCTGTTCTTGGAAACTCTCTCCTCTGCCCTTCCCTTCTTCCCCTTTTCCTCCTCTCCCCTCCTCTCCTAAAACCTGGCTGAACATGAGCCCAGGGTACGAAAGATTTTAAGAATTCAGATTCCCTTGTCCAAGCTGTCATTCCACAAATCATCGGAAACTCGTGGTAACTTTGGGTTCAGTGGTGCATCCTCTTTGAAATCTTTTGGTTCCATTTGTTTTAGATTGAATTGAAGCTGTGCTAATTGGGAGTGAGTGTAGAAGAGCCCCCAAACTCAACTCCGTGGCCTCCACCTGGCTCCCCAGGCAGCCCCTGACGTAGGTCTGTGGAACCCTAGAACTCCTGGGAACATAGGTTGAAAACCACTGTTCTAGAAATGGGGGATTATTCAGAGTCTATTAACGAGGGAGTTGGTAAAAGTAATAAATGTTTTCTTGTGGTCCTGGGCACAGTGGGAAACCAGCACAATTGGATTGGGATCAGGAGACATATCTGAGTTTAGTTTAATTACACATTAAAAAAAAGATTTCCTTTTTCCTCCAGTAAAGTTCTGAATCTTTTTAACTCCCAACAGATATGTGTAAAGATGGCGAGCAGAGGGTGATTTCCAGTATATAGCGTACAGTTTCTGATATATATGTGTATAATTATTTGATGCATATGTTTGAAATGTTTCTGTTTCAAGGACCAACAGCCATAAATTGAGGAAATAAAAACAGACAAGTTAAACAGTTGTTACAAGCTGGCACACAGACTCAAGAAAATGTAGCATTCATCAATGTGGCAGTTTGGATTTTTTTTCCAAGTTCATGGCTTAATATGCTAGTATTATTCCATTTCTTTTTTCACATTAAAATTCTGTAACACTCTAAGAGAACCATAGCAAATTTCAGCCTTAGAGCTATTAGAGAATGAAAGAAAAAAAAAAACAAAACAAGGTATATATTTGTGTGTGTGTGTGTGTGTGTGCGTGTGTGCGTGTGTGTGTGTGTGTGTGTGTGTGTGTGTAGTTTAAGATGTGTCAAACACTCAAACAATCCATCATATGACAAATACCACAAATAACACATCATCATCGATAGCAAAGATAAAGGATTATTCTACACTAAACCATTCAGTCAATGTTTTGGTCAGTAAAAGTATTCTTTTGGTAGTCAGCGGAGGAAAGAAGGGTTTGCAAGAGAAAGCCAGTGGTTTTGTAGCTGAAGCCCTTTTATGGTAGTTGGCTCTGAGGGATTGGAAAAATTTGTCCAAGGGCATTTATTGTTAAGTACCATGTTTATACAGGACAGGCAATCATACCCTTATGTGTCCATTAATTTCATTTGCAAAGATGCTCTGTTGGGAATGATCTGATGTACACATTTCTACTACTTTGCCCATCTGTGAATTCATAAGGAAGCAAGCCACATTGGCCAAGTGTTCATGGGGGGAGGGCGGTTACCTTTTCTTTTCTTTCTTTTTAAAACCACCAAATTATTTTGATTCTTTAGCCTGATTTAAGTCGTTTGTCTCTGCCTCTTTGGCCAAAGCTAAAATAGAAACGTTTTTCAGATTTTACCATTTTTTTTTCACTTTTAAATGACCTAGGGTATTATTTTATATGCTCATCCTTAGTGTGCTTAAGGGTGTGCCATGGATCACCAGAAATTTAATGCAAGAAAATATTGTTCTATGGCCATGAACGGTAATGTGACTAGGACTCAATTTGGTCTGGGAAAACTTCTACTCGCATGGCTTAATAAATATATAATACCTGTTTTAATATACTGGGATTTTGTTTATCGTTTTAAATTTTTTTAATGTTTATTTATTTTTGAGAGAGAGATTGGGGGGAGGGGCAGAGAAAGAGGGGGCCAGGGGATCCACGCCGGCTCTGCGCTGACACCAGTGAGCCCGATGTGGGGCTCAAACTCAAGAACCTGTGGGATCATGACCTGGGCCAAAGTTGGACGCCTAACCGACTGAGCCCTCCGGAAGCCCTATCCTGGGATTTCTAAAACATACCTTGGATCCTGTCCCTCCTCTTCCTTATCTATGTCATTTAAAGTGAGGTTTTCAAAGCCAGTCACCACCATCAGGCGTTGAACAGAGATCAGAGAAGCCAATTATTTAGGTCCCCATGTTGAGTAGATGCTGAAGGGACACAGGAGGAGGTAGATGGAGTCTTTGAAGGTCCCCAGTGTTTTCGCTAATTCTGGAATCAAGAGAGAAGGTGCGTAGGCAGCTACTAGGCCCAGACGGTACCAGGAGCTTTTTTTTCTTCTTCTTGTATCCCATGTTCCTGGTGACACACGAGACAAGCATAAATACCCCAACGCAGAAATCCTCAGCCTGGGGTAATTTTGCCCCACAGGGTACTTTGGGTGATGTCTGTAAACATTTTGGGTTGTCCCAAATACACGTATGCATTTGGGATGCTGTTGGCATCCCAGGCAGAGTCCAGGATGCTGCTCAGATTATTGTGCCCAAAATGTCAATAGTGCCAATGCCGAGAAACCCTGCTCTGTTTTACAGATAAGGGACCTGAGGCTCTAAAGGACCCCAGTTTGTGAATGTCAGAGCTGGGATCAAAACCCGGGGCTGACTCATAAGTTGATACGCTTGATCACTGAAACTCATCCCTTCTCAGGTGGTAAGAGATAAAATCAGAATATGTAGATCAACATCCAATTATAGACAGTTTTGAATAGGAGGAGACTGTAACCCAGAGGGATTGTGGAGCCATTGAAGGTTTATATGCAGAAATATTAAATAAAAGGCAATACTGGTAGAAAATCGGAGCTCAACTAGGGGCACATGGAGAAAATACACCAGCGCACATAAACTCTTATTTTCAATTTATTAGTCATGAAATTTCATTCCTTATGCTCTCCTGTTTACACAGACATATTCTCCTGTCTGACAGCCTAGAGTTGCCAAAATTTATTGAGAGGAGCAAACTCAGGCCAAAATCAGCTCAGACATTTTATTTTAGGTGTTATTTCCGTAACTTTTCATTTTTAGTTTCCAAATATCAAGAAATGCCCTCTGGCCATCCCGCTTCCTTCATTTTCTTCTTGTTACCACTCTTCAGAGAAGTCCAGGGTGGCCAGGTTACCAGTGGAGAATTCTGATTGCACCTTGCGCATGATATTGAAAACTCCCAATTTTAGTGATAATATTTCACTCTTTTGGAGGCTGGGTTCCCTCTGCCCTTATTCAAATTTAGGTCCGTGGAGCCCGTCTTTGAAAACTATTTATTCCTACCCCCATTGTCTTCTCACATTTGCTCATTAGCATATCAATTTTCCTCAACCTGGCTGTTAGTTTCCCATTTCCATAGTCCCTCCCAACAAACTCAAGCATTCTTTAACCACTTAAATGCTTAGGGGTAGTGCAGTTCTTACCAGTGGATTCCTCTTGGAAAAGCACTGGTCTCTGGGCCCAAATGACTCATGGGATGCTGGCACTGACAGGAGTCATAGAGAGGGTCCAGTCCAGTCCCCTGTTTATGTAGCTAGAGAAGTTAGAGCCAACAAGGGTAAGTGTCTTGGCAAGGCCAATAGCCAGTGAGCTGTCACAGTGGGACCGTGGTCCTTATCTGTTGATTTGCATTTCCATGATCTCTGCACTACATATTTTGACCAAGTTTCTTCCAGTAATAGAGCTCACTGGAATGTGGTTCAAGGTAGTATTTGCTATCTGGTAATGAATTCTACTCCACAGACCATATCGTTGATTCCAGAGTGATATGATTCTGCTCCCTGGGTATTCTTCAACACGGCCTATTTCTGTGGCCTAACCAGCCTTGCCAAGATAACACCTGGTTTCTTGGGCCTGGGTGTGATGACTGTAGAAGCAATACCTAGCTAAGCACTGGAAGAGGAAATGTCATTGCTGTCACAGCCTTCTGATAGACCAGACACAGGCACAAATTCTTGAGTTTGGCGGCCTCACACGCCACATATGCAAGAATAGTACCAGGCAGACATTTGTTTTGTCCATATTTCTATTGACTTTTATTATTTTTTTAAGTTTACGTATTCATTTTGAGAGAGACAAAGAGCGTAAGCGAGGGAGGGAGAGAATCCCAAGCAGGCCCCGCGCTGCCAGCATGGCGGCCAACACAGAGCTCAAACTCACAAAACATGACATCATGACCTGAGCTGAAGCCAAGAGTCGGACACTTAACCGACTGCGCTGCCCAGGCGCCCCTTTATTTCTATTGTCCTTTAAAAGAGCAAACATAGTTGCTCAAACTAGAAGGCAGAAAGCAAATCCTCGTGTTCTCCTCAGGAGCCAAAGCCATTTTTTGTTCAGTCATATGTAGGTTGGAAGGTGAGACGCACTGTGTACGGGGTGTGTGGGGAGCACAGCTTCGTGATAGTTCTTTGGACACCCAGACAAAGCACGTCTGTACAGACTCAACGGGAAGGTGAGAGTCGGCCTCATTCCCCAGACCTTCCAACCTCTGGTTGTAAGACCAAGTAGAGGTAGAGGCACAGGCTCTTCTGGAAGACAGCAGCAGAGCTATGAACAGAAGAGAAAGCTGGTGCCATGGTTCTGTTAACCTTGCCAGCAGCCATGCTGGTGTTCTCACCAGCTGGATTGTCGGCCACAGAAAGTCGGCTGCCCTTTGCAGGAGTTGGTCCTCTGCAGTGCAGCACATTGCGGGGGTCCCCTTTCTGGAGACTGTGGCACACGCTCAGCCTGTCATATATATTCCAAGTGTCTTTGTATAAGGAGCCAGGTTGCATTTACCTTCTGCAAACACAACGTGATGATAGGTGATCAGCTGGATTCATTTAATTATTGATTAAATGATAATCTGTGAAGCATCTACTATGGGCCAGGCATAGTTACTAGCATAATAGATGATGGAAAACTAAACTTAGGGATAGAGTTATCACTAACTCCCCTTGGGAATGGAAGGAAGAGTATGAAGAGATCCTGTCTATAGAACATCTATAAAACCCACGCATTTTATGTATATTGCTGCACTGAGTCCTTTCAAGAACCTGTGAGGGAATCATGATGATCCCCAATTTACGACTTAAGAATATAACGTGCCTGGGTCTCAGCACTAGCGAGTGGAGAGCCAGGAGGGAAGCCGGACGTTGCTTGTTTCTGTACTCGAAGTGTCTTCCGTGGAGGAGAATGCTGAAACGGACCAGCCTGGCCTGCTGACCGGGAATGTGCCTCTAAGGCAGCGAGATGGGACAGGAATGAGCAATGCGAAGGTCATCTACTCAGAGCTGGAGCCGAAGGTGGGGCTTGCTGACCTGTAGCAGAAAAGAAACGTGGCTCCCCCTGAGTCCAGCTGGTGGGAAGCCACGTGCTTTTTAACCTGGTGGCGGGGGATCCGCCCCAGCGTTCTCTGCTCTTTGCCACATCCAAAATGTGAGGGGCACATGGCTGCTCATGCCCATCTAAGAAAGCCCCCGGGGGACGCAGGCCTTTTCCTGTATGTGCACGTCAGCGCGTATTGACAGCATGATCTTCTGTGTGGGTGTATGTGCGCTCATCACAGAGATACCTCGGTGGACTGTAATCCCAGCATGTTCCATACAGCAAGAAGGTTAACCAGCGACCTGCTCTACTAAAGTTTCCCACATGTCCTACCAGGTGGCAGACTGTCCACTCGAAATCAGATCTCATTGCATCGGCTTTCGATGCCAGTCAGTACTAAAAACTCAAGAGTGGAAAGCCAGAAAGAGAAACCACAAAAGGACTGAGAAAATCGCCAATAATTAAGGATCTCCAGTATTAATCTTTTCCGCAAGGAGCATGTCCCTTCCGGTCATCATTTTCTCTTGAAGCACCCATTTTTATTTAAGAAAAAGTGTTGATGCCTTTTCTTTTCCCAGAGAGTGTAGGGTTCTGTTCACATGAATCGAGGAAGAAATTTAAGGAGTACCAGGCTAATTTCATCCACATGGAGTAGATTTTAAAAATATTTACGTGGGAATCTCAGAGAGTAGTGGATGTGACCTCACTGTCACGACAGTATTCTCCTTGCTGTCCACCACTGTTTCTGTGTTGCTGTCATTGACCTTCCAAGGCTAGAATGAGGTGGGTGCTCCGTCTCTGTTCTTCTATTGACCAGACTTATGGGTGGGTATTGAGGATTCGGAGGTGCGAATGGATGAAAATATAGGATTAGCCCTCAGGTTTCCCAGCGGGGAGGAGCAGACCTTGGCAGAAATAATTTAACACAAGGGCTGCCGAGCAAGTAGAGAAACTTCAGGAGAGAAGCCTGAAAAGTAGTGCAGATTTCCGTTACCGTGGGAATGTAGCCCAGATGCGTGGTCTAGGTTTCAGTAGAACCCAGTCAGTAGATTCGGCCTTAACCTTGAACATCAGACTTAAAAAGATATTGAAGAAAACATTTCCGGTACAAGAAATAGAAATCCACCTGAAACTAGCCTTAAGCTAAACAGGAATCTATTGGCTAGTGCGACTAAAAAGTTCTGGTGTTGTTTTGCTTTAGGCTGGCTAAATTTAGGGATTCTGCGGATGGCTTCAGAGAACTGACTCTGGATCTGATTTCTGCAGTGTTGCTTTCATTCGCTGCCCGTGAATTCTCTTCACACGATGGGAAGGATAGCCATTTTAAATGTTAAGTGGAGTTCCTAATAACTCAAAACCTCATAAGGAGAGAAAACATCTCTGGCTCCAAGCATCCATTCTGTCCTCCCAGAAAGTCTCCAGTGGGTAAGCAGGCATGACTTGTCCAGCTTTCATGGGAGGAGCAATCACCACCCCACCCCACCCCACCCCCCCGGACTGCCAGCTCCATCCTTATCCCACAAAGTGGGGATGGGTGGGTCCCACAGGAAAGGCTCCAAAGAGGGCAGATAGGAGTCACAGCTCTGTGCTACAGGCTTGAAGAGACCTTGGTCCCCCAGCAGGAGAAATAGCTTAGGAGCAAAATGGGAGGTTCCTGGATATTGGAAGAGGGCATTCATCAGAGTACAGACTCTGCAAACCAAAGGGAGGAAGATTCAAACTGGGATTACGTTTGTCAGAGGGAACCAGAATCAACGAAGATTCTACATACAGCTTGCCTCCGGCGTCGCGTGAAGCTGGGCTCCAGATCAGCCCTTCCCAAGTCTGTTGGAGGGTGCTCAGAATTGATGGCAGGTCTTGACCCACCTTGAAACATCCACCCAAGCCCATCACATGCTCACTCAGCCTTGTGCTCACTCTGTCCTCCATCTCTGGGTCTCTCTCTGGGTCTCTGTGTCTGTGTCTCGTTCTCCCCACTTCCTCCCCCCTCCCTCTCCCCCGCCTCCTCTTTCTCTTTAAAATAGCCTTTTGAAAACAATGTACAATAGTACCACTGGGGAGGACAATTACTTTCAATCCACTTTTACTTAGAGCTGTTTTCACCATAATTGTTGCTGAGATGAAATACTGACCTTTCCATGTTGAGAAAATTAAAAGTGCCTCAAGGGTCAGAAAAAATAATCCCCTAACTACCAGCTGCAGGGGAAGTGCCCACATGAAGTGACTACTCCCTTCCTGACATCACCACATGTAATTCTCTAATTTCCCCAGCAGAATAGATCTCCTACCCGTTCTTATTATCTTCAAAGACACCAACAATGGGACCCCTTAACCCAGAAGGCCCGCAGTGGCCAACCAGTTCTAACAAACAAACAATTGTGAGCATGTCTTTTCTCTAAGACAAAATCTACATGACCACATTCATTACCAGAGAAAAGGTCACCTTTTCCCAGAAATGGTCCACAAATGAGACAGATGTAGATTTTGCTGTCAAACATTCAGAGAATGGTTGCAATTCTACACTTGATGTTGCAGACACAACATAGGAACCACAAAACAGTAATCATTAGGTGAGTGGAGGTCATGGATGGTACTGAGACGGATGTTTCCCTAACCATATGTAGAATTAAACCACTAACATCAATGTCTATTATATAATGTGCCAATCGGAGAAAGCCAGCAAAACATTTACAGATTATAAATATACATTTAGAGGTACACTAGTGTGTACATATGCACACATATCCATAGCCACATGCGATCAGAAATTTCCAGATGCTACTTCTGTGAGAAATCGTTCCTGTATTTACAAGTTTAATTTTATCTGTACCTAATGCCCATCGCTTACGTGAAATGGGGTAAAATGAGCCGATTTGTGTCCATACCTAACCTTAGATTTTAGTTAGAAACCAGAAGCACGCATTATGGCAGGAACACATATTTGGAGTGCATTAAAGCATAGAGAAGCACAGAGTTTCTACTTTATGTATAAATCATGGTATTTAAATTTTTCTCAATGGGAACAGCTTGTAAATTCTAATCTCTACCTTTCAGGATAAAGTTCTTACGCCGACTGTGCACTTAAAGACCCCTGTCTCAGACCTGTGATCACTCACTCCCTTCTTTCCCCCAAAGCAGGTTGTGTGAGTTATTGGCATCTAGCTCTGTGCTGTTGATGAACTGACTCTCCTCAGGGCTTCCTCTCTCTGGAAGAGTGTGCTTATCAATTCTGCCCTTCTCCTGTATATCCTGCAAGACTTAACTCAAGCACACCTCCTACAGAAAGTTTTTCTTCACAGTTCTCCAGTGTAAGGAAGAGGATGGCTGGTCCCATAGATAACGTCTAGCAGGTAGACTGATCCCATAGACCGGTCATAGCAGTGAATGGTTTACTTGTCATTCAACTGCAGTAGAGCATCTGAGCATCTTCAGTAATTCTGATGTTTCCCCAAAGTGCCCCTCTGTGGCAGGAAGAGTAATTGCCCCCACAATGTCCACAGGCCAATCCCTTGAACCTATAAATGCATTACATTACATGATAGAAGGGACTCTGCAGATGGACTTAAGTTTGTGGAACTTAATGTAGGGAGGTTAAGCTGGATGATCAGGTAAGCCCAGTCTAATCACAGGGGTCCTTAAAAGCAGAAGAGGAGAGGGGCATTGGGTGACTCGGTCCGTTGAGCGTCCGACTTCTGCTCAGGTCATGATCTCACCGCTTGTGGGTTTGAGCCCCTCATCGGGCTCTGTGCTGACAGCTCTGAGCCTGGAGCCTGCTTCGGATTCTGTGTCTCCCTCTCTCTCTGCCCCTCCCCTGCTCATGCTTGGTCTCTCTCTCTCTCTCTCTCTCTCTCTCTCTCTCTCATAAATAAATGAACATTAAAAAAAAATTTAAGTGGAAGAGGAGACAGAAAAGATGCAGCCCCAGAAGCAGCATCTAATCAAAGTGATCAAGCCTAGAAGGCACGAGAGCATGACAAAATGGAAGTCACACGCTTTCATAACCGAATCTTGGAAGTGACATCCCATCACTTCCTCTCTTCTCTGTTTCTTAGGAGGTGGTCACTAGGCCCAGCACGTGCTTAAGGGGAAGCAGTCACATAAGGGTGCGAGTCCCAGGAAGCAGGCGTTCTCGGGAGCCGTGTGTTGGTTTCATGTCAGAATCACCTGGGAAACTTTTTAAAATATTGATGTTTTCTGGCTTCTGGTGGGGTTTGGGGGTTCTGCCTTCACTCCTTGGAATAAGTGTAACCCAAGTATAGGTCAGCCAAGAGGTATTGAGAATACCTAGGGCGTCTAGAAGTGGGAGGAGGAGGAGGAGGAGGAGGAGGAGGAGGAGGGAATACCACTGGTTTAAGAGGATATATTAAAGGGGAAGTAGCTTGCACCTCCTCTAACATGTAACATAGGGATAAAGAGCCTGGCCTTCCCTCCAGCTTCTCTTATCTTGCTCACGCTCCTAGTTGGTTGCCTGGCTTGTGCTGTGATTTGGACAGAAGGCAGTGCAGTGCCATCAAAAGGCCACCAGAAAAAAGGGTTTGAGGTTTTTTTGCAAGAAATGAGTAGATCTAAACATTGGAGAATTCTTCAAGGCCTTGGAGATGTGGAGACTAGATTGTGATCTGAGAATGAGTTCTAAATAGTTGGAAGATCAAGTTCCGGGCTCTCTGGGATGGGGATTAAATTCTGAGCTGAAACTGGCCTAGGCAGCTGCTGAGTTACCAGGGAATCTGGAGAGAGATTTGGCAGGAAAGGGGCTGAGTGGGCATTGGAGTTGAGTTTCTCATGTGATTCTATATCTATATGTGTAGGGATTTTATTAACAGAAATAGGACATCTTCACAAACAGCTTCCATTATCGTCATTGTATGGTGACTTCAGCCCCCCGTCATCCTTAAGAAAGCCAACTTCCTGGACTTTTTGGGCTGATCTTCATTCAAAAAGATGTGGCTGACTTTGAAAGCAGGGTATTCCATGAGTTGTTGGCCAGGATGATTGAAACATTTGCATGGTCCTTTTATGCCCACGTTGTCCTCATGGTCAGGTACTTTGGGGAGCCCATGGGCACGTGATCTGGTCTGCATCTGTGGAATCAAGCTATGCTCACATAGGGCTGAAACCCAGGACCTTCTGAGGACCAAGGCTGAGTCTGGCAAGGCTAGAAAGTCACGCAGGAAGCCATGTGAAAAGACATGAAGGAGGACAAACCTTTAAAGATGAAGAGGGACAAGCGTGGAAGAGTGATATTTTTTTCAGAGAGTTAACTAACCAGGGCAATGCTTCTCTTTTGCAGAAATATTTAAAAACAGCAATGTCTTTAGAAGCCAGGTGATTAGACCAGCAGGAGTTTAGAAAGAATTACACATTGTTTTAAAGGGAAAAAAATCAGCCCCTCGGATGCGTTCAGTGATGCAGAAATAATACCAAACTCGAAATCTATGTTAGTGCTAATTTTCTCTGTTTCACTTGTTAATTTCCCCTGTTATGGGATCTGTCTTTTGCTACTCACTGAGAGATGGCTCCAAGTAATATTTGGAAATTATTTCATTATTCAGTGTTATTTACCTTGCCAGCCTCCCAGATCTAAACAGCAAGGAACTGCAACAACAAAGATGGATTGTTCGTAGTCTGCTAATTGCATCTCTTTAATCTCTGCAGAATTTAAATATGATTAAATGAACCCTTCACATAAATTAACGAGCAACGTGAAGGAAATTAATATCTCCGTTACTATTCACATCGGTCTAACTTTTCTTTGAAGGTTATATTATCAGGTCAGTCGAGACGGCAGAGGGACTGATCAAAAAGTCCCCCATTCGAGCCTCTGCATGGGCTTTCTCCTCTTTCCGTAATCTGAACACAAGCATGGAAGAAGTAGGACAACTGGGGTACTTGGCAAAATGTCTGTGCGTTACTAAAGAAGAAGCCGCTGTAAAGGTACACGGTGGCGGGTACAGTGTGAATCCACTAACGGCTGTTTCGGGGGGAATAGGACGCTGTAAGCTGGGGGTTTGACTTGGCTTTGGTGCTAAGAGCTGCATGATCAGAGATGAGCCAGCCGACCTTTCTGAATTTGGAGATAGGGTAGTTGCACTGTGCAGTTATCGAGAAAGTTCAGTTGATCTCCAGAGAAGTGAATTCACAGAGATATTAAATATTCAAAACCCCTGCTCTTGGACATGAGAGTTTATGAAGCCACATGAACTTAGGTTGAGAATGTCCTCTGAACATCTCATTCATCAATTCACAAAATACGTATTACCTATCTCCTATTGACAGGGTTCCGCGTCCCCTGTTAATAAATTAGTTTGCCTCTGGAGAACCATTATTGCACCACACAATGAAGATGTTTTCCAGAAAGTGTGAACTGAGTTTGACTTTGCAATTATTTATTGTCAAGAACTGCTTATTTTAAGGAAACTGACGCAGAAGCTCCTGGTTACCAAAAACAAGTGGAGTTTAGACTGCAAACGTACCTGACTATAAAGCAGAATGGTCCAGAAGCTGACACAGGGGGCGCCTGGGTGGCTCAGTCAGTTAAGTGTCTGACTCTCGGTTTCCGCTCAGGTCGTGATCTCATGGCTCACTGACGGCACGAAGCCTGCTTTACCATTCTCCCTCCCTCTCTGCCCCTCCCCACTTGCGATCTCTCTGTCTCTCTCAAAATAAATAAAGAAATAAGCCACAAAAACGCTGACAAAGGATAATACTTTCTTATTTTAAGAAGTAAGATTTTTCACTCTGAAGTTTTATGTGAAGACACCAGTGGAGTTTCTAAGTTTGGGGTATGATCTCCTGAAGACCCTTTAGAGTATCAGACTCTTGAGAAGTGGGACCAGACACGGATAATGGAGAGTTTAATATGCAGCCAAGGTCAAGAACCTGTTGCCCTGAACTCTCTCGTTCCCAAATGAACTTGCTTGCTGTCAGCTAACCGGGTACTCAGACAAAAGCAAGTCGAAACAGGGATCTCTGCTAACTCACCAGTAATAGGTGATGATTTCATTATTTCCTCTTTCAATAATTATGTGCACCTTGATATGGAACCTATACGACCCTGTACAAACCAGCGAAGTCCGAGCTCCACTAATGACAATTTCAGGTACTTCATTTTTCTTTTATCCTTATATGTCCTTGCAGAGATCACACAGGAGGAAGTATTTTGATGCACAGTGTGCTGGCTACTCAAATAGGAAGCTCAGCTTTCATAACGGCCCGAGGAGAACTTTAAGGACAGCAGCCAGTCTCTCAGTTAAGAAGGGAAAAGAAATCCTCAGGTCTAATCTCCTTATTTTTGAAATCTAAAGTTTTCCTAGAAGATGCCTGGACGGTCTCTGCATGCACCATGACACGAATGGAAGGGCACAGATCCCGAGGGGAACTCACCATTCTCCCCCTCTCTCGAGGTTAAAGAGGTTTCTGTTGATTGGGCAGAAAATTACCCCCGTCACCCATTAAATGGCAGGAGGCTTCCACTCGAGCAGTCTCCTACATGGGAAAATTTGCTGGGCTAAATTTTGTTCAAGACCACAAAAGAGGAAATTCTCGGCATAAATTCCCTCGGTGCGAGAAAAGGACAACCCAGCAAGACCGATTTCCTACCTAATTGTGACATATGTACTCCCTACTGGCCCATGTCACTTGAACTTGTCAGAATGCAGTACAAAATGTTCATCGATTTTCAGCTTGATTTTGGAACTAAACTGAAGGGCACCTTGATACACACGATGGTACTGTAGAGAACTAGGCAAAAAAAAAAAGAAGAAGAAGAAGAAGAAGAAGAAGAAGTCAGTAGAACTGGGGTTAGTAATGAGGCAATAATATGGATGAGAATGCCCAAAATGTTTCTAAACAGCCCCGGGATAGCCAGACTCAATGGAATGTCAAATGCCAGGACAGCCCATCGGCTTGACTTTGTCTTTTAAATTTTTTTTTAACGTATATTCATTTTGGGGAGAGGAAGAGAGACAGAGCATGAGCGTGGGAGAAGCAGAGAGAGAGAGAGAGAGAGAGAGAGAGAGAGAATCCAAAGCAGGCTCCAGGTTCTGAGTTGTCAGCACAGAGCCCGACACAGGGCTCAAACCCACGTGAGATCATAACCTGAGCTGAAGTCACGAAGGCAGACGGAGTCAGACGTTTAACCCACTGAGCCACCCAGGTATCCCATTGACTTTGTCTTTTAAATTCATGTGAATTACTTACTCAGGGCTCTCAGTTTCAAACAATACGAATCTGCCAGCTAATTTAAGCAGGAGGAACTGGTGGGAAGAATGTTAAGTAGATCACTGACCTGCCAGGAAAACCTGAAATCAAAGTGGCCAGATGCTGGTCTGGTAAGGAACTGCACCCACAGACACCCCCCACCCCCCGCCAGGCTGCTTCTAGAATCGCTTCTGTTCCTGGAGGCTGAGTCGTACTTGTGCTCTGTCCACCATTTACTGGAATGGAACTCTGGTTCTCTGCTTCTTCTCCTCTCTAGCTTCCATTCCAAGTCTATACCTGATGGCTGAACCCAGGCCAAGGGCTGGCCCTAGCATTTTCAGTGCCTGCAGGTAGAGGGAAGTGTCACTTCAGGGATGGAGCAGTTGCCCAACACTAGAGAATGTGAAGGTGCCCACGACAGTCCTGGGGAAAAACAGTAGCCCTCTTACCCCGGTGTCGCTCCAGGTGGGGTCGGCAGACCGGTCCGTGAACTGTGTGACCAGCCTACAAAGGGACAAGTATAAAAATCGAGAGGAAGCTCTCAGAAACATTTTATACAGCAGCTTAGGCTTGGATCTCGGTATCTTTATCCCAGTTTCATTCCCCTTTCCTAATAAGTCACTGTTACTAATTTTGCGAAAGTATTGGCCTGGGATGGGTGGGAAACAAAACACTGGTACTTTAACAATAGGGAGCTGAGAAGCCCTGCTCCTTATCACATAAATACTTTGGTTTGTAACATGGGCTGAGCGAAATAAATTCTGAAAGATGTAGGCCAAGGAAAGTTTTATATTTTCAGTTAATAATAAAAAATCATGTACTGAGTACTTACCGTAATCCTTCTCCCTATGTTTATTGGATACTCCCCCAGCAGGCTCCTACTGTCTCCATTCCCATCTTACAGATGAGAAAACTAATCAACAGAGAGATAAGTAACTTTCCCAAGCAGGCTGTTTCCAGAAATTTCACTCTCATCCACCAAACGCATTACCTTCTTGCGTGGACGCCCCTCCATAGGGCAGCCAGGAGGAAACTTATTACTCACTGCCAAAAGTTGTCTTTAAAACACAGATTCTTTAGCCAGATATGCTATTTTTCGGAGGAAGCCAGACGCCATTTTTAAAAAACAATGGCTCACAAGATAGATGATTTTCATTGTTCTGCTGGACTGGTTGTTTCCACATTTGAGCTTGTTTGTTTTTTTTGAGGCTTTTACTTTTCTGCAGAGATCCTATAATTCTCTTTGTGAATTACTAGCATCTCTCCATGGAGACTCAAATTCTCTTATCTGCCTCATTGAGAAAGTGCAGCTACCAAGCATAAGCTCCCACAAGACGATGAGAGAAGTGTTGGCTACGGGTCATCTGGCGCTGCGGTCTCAGTGACCCACCGGAGATGACTATATCAGCGCCTGAGGGGTTGGGGCCAGAAGTCATACAAGACGCTCTTGTGGAACCCAATCCAGGCTCGTGTTGGAGCACAGAGCTTTCTCTGTGTATCTGACTTGTCTGAGGCGTGGTCATACAAGGCAGGAAATGTCTGCTCTCGATGACGAGGAATCACAACAGCTCCCCCATTCTTCATAAGCAGCCAAGATTTCTACAGAAGTCACATTTCAGACCTGATGGAAGTCACTCTACAGACCCAGAAATACATCAGTGCTTCCAGGCAGGGGAATATGAGCAGTGAATCCTGTGAAGTCAAGTGGTCTTCAATGCAGTAAACACAATCTCTTCTCAGTCTCTTCCCCTTTGGAAGAAGATCTCTTTTTTATGGGCACAGAACCTGTTCTTTCTCCTTGACCAAACCCCTAAGGCTAAACTGAAGTGAAACTATTAAGTTTGCAGAGCAGACATAACATAAGTGTGGGATCACCAGGCAAGGTGATTTTTTTGAAGCCTAATATAGTCCCAATTTCAGAAAGGAATATTGAAAAATAACGTCGTGTATTTTTTTACCAAAATATGTATTATCAACTAAAATATTTAGTGATATGTCGGTCCAGTCATTTTAAAAAAAATTAATGAAGTAAGGCCTAGCCTGCCTTCTTAGTCTCAGACAGATGATCCTGAATTCTCTTGTCTTTTAAGATGGTGGCCAACTCTCAAACTCTCAACAGTTGAAAAATTCTTTGGTGTGATTAAAACCACCTCTTCACATTTATCATTCATGTGCTATGGTGTGTTCTTTAAACATTTGAAGTTAGATGGGAAACAGGAGGTTATTTTTTAATCTGCATTTTCAGTGTTGGTATAGTTGCTATCTTGGCACTGATGCCGACTGGAGACCATCATCACAGGGCAGGGAATTCAGAAGAATGCACATTCCCAAGCCCTTGATCCTTGGCAGGACCGTTTGAAGATTTGATTTGTTTTTGTTTAGTTTGGGGGGTTTTCCCAGAAGAGAAAATACTACCCATTTGCTTCACTGTTATTGAAAATAAATCATGAGATACTCAATGGCTTCTAAACCCATGTACAGAAAGGCTGTTATTCACCGAGTAAGGCTTCTCCCACACATTGGTTTCCCCTCACAGGATGGAGGCGTAACAATTTTTGATGTTGTAAGAAATGGGTCTTATGACCCCAAGTTGGGCATTACGAGCCGATCGCTTTACAGGTGGCGAGAAAGGAATCCTTTTCGTCGGACGGATTTAGCAGCAAGTCCAAAATGTGGTCTTGGGAACATTCCTTTAAGTCCTAGATCACTGCTGGCCAAACTGCCACTTCTGTCGGTCTTTCGGCTTCAGTGCACATCTGGAGACAATTTTTCAGAGGGTGGCAGAGGACGAGACTAGGTGGCTGGAGCCTTAAGACTAATTAAAATCCTAACACTCATCTATTTTTGAGAAACTATTCCAAGTAAAGGTAACCTGCTCACCAATATCAAACTATCCCCTCAAACGTATAGTAGATTCAAATAGAATTAGCTGTCTACTAAATGCTCATGGAATTATTTTTGTACAAAAAAAAGGGGGTAATGGCTCATCCAACTAATTGCATTTATCTTGATTATCTGTTATTTTGTTGTTGAAATGAGTAAACAAAGGTAGACTAAAATGGAAAAACATAATTTGCTCACAAATTAATTCAATATAGACAGTTAAGGGGCGCCTGGGTGGCTTAGTCAGTTGAACATCCGACTTCGGCTCATGGGTTTGAGTCCCGCGTTAGGTTCTGTGCTGACAACTCAGAGCCTGGAGCCTGCTTCAGATTCATTCTCTCTCTCTCTCTCTCTCTCTCTCTCTCTCTCTGTCTCTCTCTCTCTGCCCCTCCCCCCCACTTGTTCACATGCTCGCACTCTCTCTCTCTCTTCCAAAAATAAACATTTAAAAACTATAGAGAGATAGTTAAAAATATCAAATTCAGGCTGTTAGTGAAGAAAAGACAGTTTTCTGAGTAAGAAATTCAGTTGCTATAAACCGTCTCATTTCATTCGGGACATTTTCACCATTTAAGACTCACCAGAGTCTTTTAGAATGAGAATAGTGGTGGGTGTGGGTGTTTTCAAAATAAAAATCCTCCCCCCAAAAAGTGGATAGACACTTGTAATAAATTGTATGTGACTGTGTTTACCTTTTTTGAAAAAATCAGAGTCTACCCATGAATGACGGTGAACGTTTTTAGAATGGTCTATTGGCCACTAATTGCTGTGTAACAAATTACCCCAAGATTGGCTGGCTTAGAACAACAGCTTTTGTTACCTTAGAATGTCCCTGGGTCGGAAATCAGGCCCCGCCTAGCTGTGCCATGTGGCGGCCGTGTACCTCTCAAGACAGCACGCAGTATCAGCTGAGCTATGGTCATCTCAAGTCTTGACTGGGAGAGGATCCACTCCATGCTCATATACATGGTTCTTGGCAGGATTCAGCTCCTTGCAGATGGGTGGACTGAGGGCCCGCTTATTCACAAACTATTAGCCGAAGGCCTCCCTGTCCTCTTGACATGGGCCTCTCCATAGGACAGCTCACACATGATATCCTCTTCGTTGGAGGGAGCAAGTCAGAGAGTGCAGCAAGAGGGAGGTCACCACGTTTGCCGTCTAACCTCGGAAGTGACATCTTCCCACTTGTCTAAATTTCATTTTGTAGAAGCACATAACGAGGGCCCATCCACACTCAAGAGTGAGGTGATGACCTGGATAGGCAAATAAAAGGAAGTGAGATCTTTGAGACCCTATCAGAAAGCCCCTACCACACACGGTGATCGGTTTCCACTTTAATGGTGGCCACATGAAACGTAGAAGATCAGGTAATATTCAGGTTCTCCAGTTTTTCCTCCAGGATGTTAAAAATATATACAAATCATCTCTCCAGGACTTGATTCAATTTCCATGACCATATGTATAGCCAGAACTGGGCAAGTTAACAGTCCCTATTATCATTAGTCATACATTCAAACGTGACATTGTCTTGTTTAAAATGTGTGTAAGTAAATCAAGAGAGGATATCAAGAAGAAGAGAGAAGAAAATCCACTCAGGCAAACAACTAGAATGTTCTGTATCAAATGCAGCCGGATATGTTGTGTCCCTGTTTCTCTTTCTACTAATCAGCTGAAAGAATTACGAAGAAATAATTTTGAGCTCTGTGTATTTGTGCATGTGCGTGGTCATGCACTCATATGTGTGCATATGCGGATTTTCACAGTGAGAACACGCATGTGGGGAAAGGACACGGGTCCCAGTGGGTGGCCTCGTGTGTTTACCTAGCTCCTTTCTCACTATGGCAGTAAAACTGGGCACAGGAAATTTTTTAAGTTGGTGGAGCCTAAATTAGTTGTCTCCAAAAGCCATTTCCTTTCTCCAAACTATGCAATTTTCTCTTTTTTTCCAAAGAGCAATCCTAGCGGATAGTACTTAGCAAATCTCCCACTTCCATTTTGTCTTCAAATGGAGGCTAATGTCAGTTATCCCTACTTTGTCCCTTCATTATGCTAGTTTATGCTTGACCATCCTGCCAATAGGGCTTTCCACCCCATAAACCAAAGATCTTCCACTTCCTTAATTGCCAGCGTCCAAATAGTGTATACACAGCCAAAGAGAAAATCCTTTTCTAATAAAGTCTGACAAAAGTTTGGAAGCTACATGTGTGTTTGCCCGTGTGTGTGTGTGTGTGTGTGCGCGCGCGCGCGCACGGGTCCGTGCCTATGCTCGCAGCACATATTTTCCAAGAGTCATAGCTCGCAAAGCAACATGGCTGATCTAACAATCACACTCTCCTCAAAATGATTTACATCAAGATTTCTTTGCATTGAGCAAGTTCACCGTGGCTCGCCTCAGTTAAGAGACCGAACGGTGCTTTGTTTTGCTTTGGGCTGGAAAGAGGAATAAGAAAAAACTGAACAAGTCAAGAGACAGATAAATTGCTTTTTCTAAACAAAGACTCATTGCATTTATAAACTGGGTCTCCCATAATTTTTAAAAATCGTTTATATGTGGAGATGAGCCTTATAAACAGTACAGCCTCGTCAAGACTATGGTTTTGTCCAATTAAAGGACTGGACCCGACGAGACCACCAATTGTTCTGTTGTGTTTTGGAAGCTTGATCCAAGTTTACATTTCCAGCCAATGCCTCACCCCTTATGTTTATGACAGCACAAAAGAGCAAGCTCTGGGAATTTCTCAAGGGGAAGTCATGGCAGTGTGCATTGTCACCGAGAAGGAGAGCGTGGGAGGACAATAAAGCAACATGTGGAAGGGAAGGCAGGAGAATGGATGATCCCTCTTGGCTTAACACTTAAATCCCAAATTGGATTCTCCTACATATCAAAAGTGAAAATATTTTCAGTGTTTGGACATATGTAGGAATTGCCAAATGGAGATTTAAGTCTGAAAACAGTACGGCATCGACCATTTGCACAGCTGTTGTTGGAAATGGCTCCAAACCATCCTGATATAAATATTGACCGTGTGCATTTCTAGGCTTTGTTCAGGGGCTGTCCCTGAACATAGCGAGGCCGTGAGGACCGTACGAAATACGATTATTATCATACTAACTCTGTCAGCCGTGGTAGTTGCCAGTCTGCAGTCTACTTGTAATCATGCATACGGTAGCTTTCTTTGTGGCAATTAGAAGGTATAACATGTGGTTATTTTGCTGAACCCAAAAGGATTGAGTGTGTGTTAGTGTCTGTGAAATTATTTTAAATACATGTGTTTTTCCAGTGGAGAGGGGAGGAAATGCCAATCTTAAAAAAAAAAAAAAAAAAGGTAACTTATTCTGGGATTCTTTGTTCCCTAATGGCTGTCATGTTGTTCTACTCCATATCTACCTGCTCTTCTAGGCACCCGGACACCTGACTCTACAGTTGCGCCTCCTTGGTCCGATATCATGCTACCGTAAGCTCTGCATGTCCCTGAACTCTTCTCCTCAATCAAAAGAGCCTGTCTGGACGATCTGAGAGGCCAATTTAACGAGATTTCATAAAGGGCTTTCATAGTCACTAAAATTAATTTATATTGCGTTATCACCCAAGAACTTCTCAATAACTATTAATTTTGCCTTCCCAATTCTGATGAACTGATTATTGTGATCTACCTATAAGGTCCACCTAAAATGCTTACACAAATGCCTTCCAGAAGCCACTGAGTGTTTCCTCCCTCGATTTTAATCTTTGTAAGATGACATTTTTAAACTATTAAGTGCTTAAGAGAACCACTTGGTCAAGTTTGTAAAAAAGTCTTATAGGGAGATGAGACTGAGACACATAACCTTCTGCATCATGTTATCAGTGTCTACTCCGCCATTCGTGGGCAAATTTCTCTGTGTGTTGTGAAAAAATGGCAAAATTAGTCTTTATCATCCTAAAGCCTGGAGCAAAGTTCAGGCAATAGTAGAGTTCCTTCTCCCAGTGAGAGTTGCTTCTTTGTTCATGCCTAGAAGACTACCCAGACTCATCTCTCTAAATCACAGACGGGCAACAAAAATCCAGTGGAACGAACAAACAGAAAAAAAGAAGGCAGAGGAAGGGGCATTAATAGCCTCCCAGAGACCATGAAATTTACCAACAGCTGGCTACAAGCCAATGAAAACACTCCCGTTTGGGTTCCAGTGATTAAAGATTAACATGTGGAGAGTTTATCCTTCTCTTCAATGAGTAGCTGTCCATCCCTCTTGATGTACCCCTAAACAACCTTACCAGGGATTAAGGTAAGATTCTCTTTGTGTGATTTATCAGGAGGCTTGCACATGACTTCGAACTGTCTTCCTCACTAAAAAACAAAGGCTCGTGTTTCCTAGCAAATTACTGAGCCACAGAGATTTACGTAATGAACCAAAGTGAGGGAATGCGGGAACATCAGTGGTGGTTTTAGAGTTAAAGCAGCAGAAGCTATGGATGGCTAGAATCAGCTGAAACTTTCATTAAAGGTATGCGGTGGTGCTCAGGTTCCCTAAATCAGGGTATTTCCAACTCTCTTCCATATTGGAACATATGGGAACTTTGGAAACCTCCAGTACTTGTCATGCACACCATGCCAATTAAATCATAATCTCAGGAGGTAAGATCCAGGATCGCCGTTGTTTTAAAACTCTCCAGGGAATTTCAACGTGCAGCTAGGTCTAAGAATCGGAGCTCTTGTGAGTGTCTGCTGGTGTGTGGCTCTCTTTGATCATTACTACCTCCGGGCCCCATTTATTTTCTCCTTCCACAAACATATGGTTATTCAGCAGCTACTCCGAAATAAAAACCAGGGCGAAGACTTGTAACATCAAACAAACCAAAAAAACCAGGTGCCATAACCCAGGTCACTTTAAGAAGGAAGGTAGTAGGAGGGTGGGCCATTCCTAACCTGATGTAGATTTCTCATAGCGCTGACTTTGTAAGGGACAAAAATTCTTGGGAATATCAGGCTTCATTCTCTCTTTTCAAGTAAAATGCAGAGCATTGACATAACGCGACTTTGGTATCCTCCAAAGATGGTCTGAAAATGGCAATTGACATGGAACGCCGAGAACATTGGTTTATTAGCCTTATCTTTCAATATGTAAACTCTGAATACTATAAACAAATTCAGAAAGAGATCAAGAGTTTGTTAACTAGGGTACCTGGGTGGCTCAGTTGGTTAAGCAGCCGACTTCAGGTCATGATCTCACCTGCGAGTCTGTGAGTTCAAGCCCCGCTTCAGGCTCTGTGCTGGCAGCTCGGAACCTGGAGCCTGCCAATTCTGTGATTCCCTCTCTCTCTGCCCCTCCCCTGCTTGCTCTCTCTGTCTCTCTCTCTCTCTCTCTCTCTCTCTCTCTCAAAAATAATAAACATTAAAAAATTTTTGAAAAAAGTTTATTAACTATTTCTGATAATAAATTTGGTGATAATCCCTTTTTAAAACAGCATTACTGAAATAATGATGCATTTTTTAAAATAATCTATACAATTAGAAAAATCTAAGAAATGCTAAGATTTATCATCTGTGCAGAGGGAATTCAAGCTTCATTATAGCCAAATGATTTTTAATATTTCCTCTGCATAATTCACCCTTTTCCTTCTACTGTTGCTGCTGTAACTTATTATTTGGATACTTCAACTGAGTTGAAACACTTTTATTTATTTTTTTTTAATTTTTTTAACGTTTTTTTTTTGTTTTGTTTTGTTTTTTGTTTTTTTTTTTTGAGACAGAGAGAGACAGATCATGAACAGGGGAGGGGCAGAGAGAGAGGGAGACACAGAATCGGAAGCAGGCTCCAGGCTCTGAGCCATCAGCCCAGAGCCCGACGCGGGGCTCGAACTCACGGACCGCGAGATCGTGACCTGAGCTGAAGTCGGACGCTCAACCGACTGAGCCACCCAGGCGCCCCGAGTTGAAACACTTTTAAAAACCCTCCAATAACACTGCCTAATCCGTCACTTCCTATTTCCACCATATGCATTTAGAGAAGTCAGAAAAGGAGACTCTAAGTATCTACAAGTTCTCACTCAGGTCAGAGAGGTACTATGACTTGTATTATAAGCCTAACTTAAGGACAGTAGATTTTCAGTGATTTTATCTTTTTTTCAAAGTTTATTTATTTATTTTGAGAGAGAGTGAGAGCCAGGGAGGGGCAGACAAAGAAGGAGAATCTCAAGCAGTCTCCACGCTCTCAGTGCAGAGCCAGATGCGGGACTGGAACTCACGAAACTGTGAGATCAAGACCTGAGCTGAAATAGAGAGTTAGACGCTCAACCGACTGAGCCACCCAGATGCCCGGCTAGTGGTTTTATACTCCCTCTAACCCTTAAGTTCTCCTCTGACCAGATCAGAGTAGTTGCTATTGATATTAAGTCGCTGCCTTTAACATTTAAAATCTTGGAAAGAAAGATATTCTCTCCCTGCCTCCGCCTGCTTTCCTGCCTCCTGCCAATACCTCCTGGCCGGAAACCACGGGACAAGGGAGCCTGGGAGAAGGAATTCACCGAGGTCAGCATGAGAGCAAGAGGCAGAGAGAGCATTGGAGAAAGGGGACAAATGGAATGAGCCAGCCCACGTTCTGGGGACACACTCCAACCAGCAGGAAGATTCTTAAAGAGGGCTATGCTTGACACATTGTAGGAACAGCAAGGGGGTCTCCAGGGCAGGAGCTCAGGGGCTAAAGGAAAATCTTGTAGAAATCTGGGTCACTGAACCAAGGGGGAGTCTGATAATGCAGGCCCGTGTGGACTCCACAAAGCTTTGGCCGTCATCTTACGTAAAGTGAGGTAAAGATACGAGCGGAATTTTTTATGCAGGGGAGTCCATAGTACCATATGGAAAACAGGGCTTAAGGGGCTAGAATGGAAATGACTACAGTCACCCAGAGCTCGGAGCAGAAGTTCAGATGGGAGATGATGGTAGTTTGAAATAAAGTGGAAGCGGCAGGAGTTAGAAGTGTTGGAAAATCAGTTTTGCGGTTCTTCGGGTTTGCCGTCTTATTGCATCCAAACACCTTTCGTGATACTTTCATTCATTTTATGGCATGTATTAAGGAGCTACGATGTGCAGAGCATGAATTCAGACAGTTCTCTAGCTCAGAGAAAAGAGGGAAGGAATTTTTATGGAGCACTTGTGCACTAAATATTTAACTGAGGCTTATTCGTTTTCTATTTCATTTCATAACCCACAATGAAGTAGATGGTATTTTCCCCATTCCCCCCTTTCTCAGATTAAGAATCAAGAGAGTTAAAGGTGATGTTTGCGAAGTCCTTGAGTTGGGGAGATGCAGGGTGGGAATCAGTTTATCTGACCTCACATCAGTGTTCCTCCACTACCAATGGCCAGAGATACAACACAAGTCACAGATATTGTTTATTAATGTAACACTCGACAAACTCTCTGAACATCTCTTTCAAAGGATGCTATGAGGGGTGCCTGGGCGGCTTAGTCGGTTAAGCACCAGCTCTTGACTTTGGCTCTGGTCCTGATCTCGAGGTCTGTTGTGAGACTGAGCCCCATGTTGGGCTCTGAGCTGGGTGCGGAATCTGCTTGGGATTCTCTCTCTCCGTCTCTGCCCTTTCTGCCCACACCCTCAACACACACGCATGCCCATGTGCACAGTCTGTCTCTCTCAAAACAAAACAAAACAAAACAAAACAGAACACACACACAAAAAAACAAAGATTCCTACAAACTTATGGGAAAAAAAAAACGGTCAGAGTTAAATTTGTATCCATTGTAGTAGGCAGAAATGAGCATCATACTTTGGTATGTTATAGATCAGTACTAAGTGTATGCACCCAAATGAGGACGGGTGGGGCCAAGGAACTCCTCATCTAAACGACTAATTTGAACAGAGCAAGTAGCGAACATCCAAAAAAGACTACAATGAACAGAGTACCTGTTGATTTTAGTTAAGCTACTGCATAAAAGCATGGCCTGGATTTAATGAATTTCTTTTAATCCTGAATGTGCCTTCGTCTACAGGGTCCATTTGAGCAATAATGACATTGTGCATTCTTCTTAACATTTCTAATGCAACATTAGGCCAAAATTAGTCAACGATTAAAACAGAATTATCCCATCATGGTCAAAATCATTTAGGTCAAATATATGATATTGGAAGTTATATTTAAGCACATAGTGCTATGGAATGAATTAAATTCTTTCTCTCCACTGTACTTTGCATTGAAGAGGCAAACGCAAACTCAATGCACACACTTTGTCAACCGCCATATGGAGGCATGATCAAATTTGCATTTGGGCGAGAGTCCAGTCCATCCGATAGGGCTGTAGACAAAGCATGTCAACATTTGGAAAAACTAGGTGTTTGGCTCCAGGCTGACAGTGCTCACGGATACCAATCACTGTAACACATGTATCAGGGGGACCACTGCAGTATTTGGTCATTTGTAACACACAGCTGATAGAGAATATTCGAATAACAAAAATAAGCCCTGATACCATTTTTCTTGCAGGGAAAATTGAAATATGTGACTTACCTAACCACCCACCGATTAGGCACAAACAGCAAATACCAGTGACCGATATCATGAACATCACAAGAACCAGGGAGAGGTTATTGATTGACAGTAGGAACATGTCCTTACATAGAAAAGTGTATTTCTATCGTATCTTCTGTTTATAATTTAGATGAGCTCTTATCCAAAGCCTATGGGAGTTACCTAAAAAAATTTCTTCCAAGGATAAGATTCTGCCAGATTTCAGTAAGTGTATATAAAGCGTGTTGTATCTTGACATATATTTGTGAGGTCGCGTTCTGGCTGTCATTAACCCTCAGGAAAAGGTAAATTCACAGAAGGGCACGTCTAGATTCTGCTCAACAGCCATACCTCAACTCAATTCTAATGGTACCATAGGGCCCAATTAGAGGCTTACATCAAGTTTTTTTATTATTATTATTAGAATTAGACAGGGTGGATATTCATTTTTTAATAGTTGATAGCAAGTTACTTCACAGAAGAGGGCACGATAAGCCTTCTATACCGCTTAATGGCAAGTTATAAGAATTTGGGTTTTATTATATAATGTTTCAGGTATTGAATGATTTATTTTTGTGAAATGAATCACCCAAGTCTGAAGATCAAAACATTTGTATGTTTCAGAAGTAGTTCAAAACTATCAACATTCCAAAGCATGTTTGTTCTCACTGTTCTACTTGGCCATTCTACCTACCTTCCTACCTATACTTAGAAAGATACAAATCAAACTGTTAAATACATTACCTATAAGTCAAAAGATTATAGATACCATCTTCGGTCTTCATATTATTCTGTCTTCTGAATTTTAACATGGAACATGTATTACTTATAGAACTAAAATTCTATAAAGCTATTTAAAAATTTTTTAAAAGATCTAGATCTAGTTAATTTTGAAGACCAGGAAACCAGCATCATGCATAGCATAGAACATATGGATTGGGGCATAATTGAAACTCTTACAGAAAGCCTTAAAACAAATCATTGAAAATCCTTAAGAGTTTTTTTAAGGGAAAAAAATGTGAAATGTAATCGTAATAAGTAAAGAAGATGCCTTAAGCTGTACACGTTACATTTTAGTGGATGTTTCATTTGCAAACATTAAAACGCGCATGTCTTTGATTCTTTAAATGCCATTGTCTGTAGGAATGATCATCTAATGCTGATACTCAGGACATTCTTGTTTCCTATTTTTAAGCCCAAGGCTAATTGTAAAGTTGGGATTTAAGGCACTGAACTCAAGGTTGACTGTGTCGACCACCCTCTAATAATGGAGTGTCCATTTTGACGTTAGATGTTTACATTAGAAAGTTGGGAGCTTAGGTAGTGGAATGCACATGATACCAAAATTGCTGGCCTCTTACCTATGCCTCACTTCAGAGACCTACTCCACATATGGTGGGTAAACCAGCAGTATATCCCGAGAGCCTAGAATGGTCCAAATCGCCTCTAAAGTTACCCATCTCATGGTTCCAGAGATGGAAGAGGAGAACCTCACCTGGTGTGAAGATGACGGCCTTAGAACCAATCCATATGTCCTAGCTCTGAAGGATCAAGACCGTGGTGGCCTAATTCTCCAGCTGATGTGCCTGCACCACAGGCTAATAAGAATAACTCCTGCCAGTTCTTGCCTCCTCTAACCCTGTGAAATGGAAATTACCTCGATAGCTTACTTAGGTATCGTTGACGTTGTCGTTGTCGTTGTCGAACACCGGGACACCAGCAGTCCTTTCCCAAGGCTGCTATTTATTGTCTCTCCCCGTGACTTTCAATTTAATCTAAAATGAAAAAAAACAAAAACAAAAACAAAAAACAAAAACCTAACTGATTCACTTTAATTCGTTAAGTTTGGGGGGAAAAAGACAAAGAAGTGTTTTATACATTGGCCAGTGCAGTTTTTCCCAACTCAGCACATAATTTTTGCAGGGTCTTCTAAATTCAACAAATCTATATTGGTCATCAATGCAATCACTTAGCTTGCTGCTGCAGGAGATAAAAAGGAAGACTTCAAGGAGTGAAATCTAAAGCCTTTACTCATCCCATTTATTTATTTAGCAAATACTTATTGAATACTTCTTTTAAGTTTATTTATTTATTTTTGAGAAAGACAGGGGCAGAGAGAGAGAGAGAG
Source organism: Panthera uncia (assembly GCF_023721935.1). NCBI lineage: Eukaryota > Metazoa > Chordata > Mammalia > Carnivora > Felidae > Panthera > Panthera uncia. The sequence continues at coordinate 139,782,413 of NW_026057577.1, read as the reverse complement.
AGAGAGAGAGAGAGAGAACTATAAGCAGGCTCTGTGCCATCAGCCCAGAGCTTGATGCGGGCTTGAACTCATGAAACCATGAGATCATGACCTGAACCGAAAGAAGAGTCTGACGCTTAACCGACTGAGCCATCCATGCACCCCACTTATTGAATATTTCCTAAGTGTCAATGCTAGGAAAATAATTATGGACAAGATAATCAGGGTACCTATCATCATGAGGTTTACAGCCTAGTAAGCCTTATTTGAGATGGAAAATGCCACAGTGGTTTAAAGGAGGCACATGTCATATGCTGATGGCCTCAGGAAGCATCCCATGAAGAAGAAAGTACTGGAGTCAGCCGCAAAAGGATTTAAAAACAACAACATAATTTCACAAGATGGAAGAGGAGATAGCGTGGGTAAGGGGGACTTTGATTAGCTTGTGCTCCAAAAAATAGCGAATAGTCTAATTTCTAGAGGTTAGGCCACACCAAGGGAAATACTAGCAGAGGAAGTTGAAAAAAATGTGTCAAAGTCCCAACAAGGCCAGCCTTCGGTGAATGGGCAGGAGGCTTGTTCTGAATTCAGCAGGCAGTAGGGGCAGCAATGCCGGATGTTGAGTTTGGGATTGGGTGGACCACAGGTGTGGTTTTAAGATTGATCTGGACATCAGAGTCTCCACCAAGGCGATTATCGCGTTCTATTTCAGGCTTTCAACCACTGCTGGCTCAGTGCACAGGGGACTTACCATAACTGAAGGAGACTAACCGGCAGCTTCACTCCAGGGATGCAAAAACTGTGACCCTTTACACAAAAACAAACAAAGATCGATCCAAGAAAAAAAGGTGTGAAGCCCAGCGGGAGGATTGTCACTATCATTAGCCATCTTCCATCATGTCACTGTGTCGCATGTAAATAATAATAAGGAAACGCACTGCAGAGCCAGCTTGCAAACGGAACACATTGAGAGGATGTGGAGGGAAAATTAAAAATTAAAAAAAGATATCTAGTCAGAGATTTGCACCCCCATGGAGCTCCTGCCCCCCTATAAATGCGTTTTCCAAACTCATGAATATAAAGATCTCTCTTTAACTTTGTTGAGTATAGCTATCACAACTAACATAGGAGAAAGCGTGATTCTTCCCATATGCAGAGGAAAGACACTCCCATAGTGATTCTGGCCCCAGCCAGGAACCTCATAAGCTAGAACCTTTTTTCAGATAGCAATGATCAGCTGCCCATTTCTGATGAAGCCGCCTCTTTCTCTCCAAACACATTGGAAATTCTGTTGGCTTACTCGAAAACATGAAGGAGAGGTCATAAGCAACAGTAAACTATAAACCTAGAAGTGATTTCTGGCGGTAGAGCAGTGCTGGCCAGCAGCTAGATTGATTGCTAGACACGTAACGTTTATGTGAGTGAGAGACAGAAAGAGAAAAAGAGAGAGAGAGAGAGAGAGAGAGAGAGAGAGGGAGAGATCTTACATATCAGGCAGCACAAAAGAGAGAAATGAGCAATTTGACTTGAGCACTTATCATTCTCAAAGGACATTAGTTCACTGATCCCAACAAAACTGTCCTTGGGCGTAGATGTGTGGAAAATGTTTTTATGGTAAAATTTAGATTTTAGCCTCAAGCTAAAACTATGTGTCAGGATACTGCTTTCCACCTGAAATCGTTTCCATAGACACAGGGATAAAACTCCAAGTTTTCTTGGCTCCGCCAATCCATTATACCTGCAGAAGAGCTGACGTTCGGAACTGTGTTATGAACCTGTTTAACATCACATGCATTTACAGTGCCATTTCCTCCGTTTATCTTCCCTTTCGGCTGGGAAGTCACTTCAGTGCACCTGCTCATCTCCTGCCAAGTATTTATTTTTTGGCCAGCTATTCCTGTTTCTTGCAGGGACTTCTTTTTTTAGCCTTTCTTTTTGAAGAGGGCTGAATAATTCACAGAGCTTTCAAAACTAAGAATATACATATTTCTTAAGCATATGTATATATATTTGTATATAAATGTAAGATATATATAAAGATTGTATAACATACACACATACATACATGCTATCCATCGTTATAGTATTTTCAACTCTTTAAATATTCTGAAATATGTTCTGTGCCATGGGTTCTGCTGAATGGAATGACACCCTGTAAGATCATTTACACAGAAAAGGAGTTGTCATTGAGATAAACAGATTTGAAAAAACAGCTTTTTATAAGCTTAAAATTTTGGTCTTGAATGACTCGAGAAATTAATTCAAGAAACAAACAAACCCTGGTTTTGCTGTAGCAATTCTTAAGACACAAGGAGCAGTCATCATATCAATATAAAGTGTTAGACAAGTCTGGAAGAGTAATGCCATGCAACCTGGCCCAATTAGGAGCTGTTCAGAGACTGAAAGAGAAACCTAAACAAGAAAGGAGGAGACAGACACACACACACACACACACACACACACACACACACACACACAGAGAGAGAGAGAGAGAGAAGCAAGAGCCCATAAAATCATCCTACCAATGGAATCGGTAAGGGATAGAGCTTTTAATAGGCTTATTTTATTATAAGAATGTTGCTGATAGTGATCAAAGATGAGAAACTAATCCTTAATGTTAAACATACATCCCTAAGAAATTCATGTCACCAAGAATTTGTCTTCAAGATCTTTTTTTTTTTTTTTTTTAACGTTTATTTATTTTTGAGACAGAGAGAAACAGAGCATGAACGGGGGAGGGTCAGAGAGAGGGAGACACAGAATCTGAAACAGGCTCCAGGCTCTGAGCTGTCAGCCCAGAGCCCGACGCGGGGCTCGAACTCACGGACCGCGAGATCATGACCTGAGCCGAAGTCGGCCGCTTAACCGACTGAGCCACCCAGGCGCCCCATGTCTTCAAGATCTTTCATGTAGAAGTTTTCCCCTGGTACTGAGGATTAGAGAAAATGAAAATATTGTTACGTACACTCAAGAGCAAGTGTAGTCAATGCCCAAAAGAACATAATCAATTTATTCTCATAAGAAATCGATGGGTTAATACTTTGCATTCACCTGTCCTAGAGATATCCTCATTTTAATCTGGAATCACAGGAGAGCATCTCAAAAGACAAAAATCCATTACTGGGGACAGATAAGGGAAGTCCTACTCACCGCTTTCCTAAACTGGAAGTGTAGCCCTTTCTCATAAGCTGACTCCGCAACACCAAATTTGGGTCTGTCCTGAAGAATTACACAGAGGAAAAATGTAATACTTTGGTGCTCCAGTCCGTAGGGTCTATTCACGGCAAAGCCAGCCATGGCGCGAGAAAGAATGACAGGTAGAGATACTAAGCAAAAGAATCACTTCCTGAGGATTTTCGTTTACCTTTTAAATTATACTTTATAATTCCCAGCAAACTTACTCTTGTGGACTCCCTATTAGAACCAAAGAAACCTATGAAAATAAATCAAATGTATAAACGCTAGAATTTTATGAGCCAACAATCAGAGTTCATCATACATATTTCCAACCAAATAACAAGTGAGTCAATTAAACCGAAGCCTATGATTGTAGAAATTGAAGCAGTATTGACTGAAATGTAATGAATTCGGTTCAAGGAAGGAGAAAATCACTGTTGCTCTAACTTCTGATAATGTCTCCGCGTTTGTACCTATTGGCCTAATTAGTAGATTTCTAGTTTTCTTAGAACACTTCTACTTCACAATTAGGGCTTAATTGAAATTAAAACCCTTTAGAAGGTCTAATACTCTGGATTCTTACTGTAACCCAAATCGTTCCAGAATATCAAGCAGAAACCTGCTTAACTTCAAAGATCTTTGTAGAAAAACCATAGGACTCCGAAATGGATTCTTTAGTTGCCACTCTGGAAATAGAGACTCCTCAGTGACTACTCCAATTTCTAAAAGCCATGTATTCCCAACACCAAAGTTGACTGCATGATGGATGCTGGAAGCCCCTCGTATTCCCTCTCATTGTATATTTTAAATTAATCAGTCATCACTGATTTCCCCACAAGATTTTTCCTTAGTGAACCACAGAACGTTGGAGCAGACAAGAATCTGGTAAAGTCAGAGTTTGGTCATATCACTAAATTTCACACGATGCGTTACTCTTTTTGAGTAGAACCAAGGCCAAGATCACTCTCCCACCTCTAGAAGGATCTTTGAATCATACCCCGCATAATGCACTAAATACTCAGGCATGAGTGCAAATGATTGGCATTGTGTTCTTAATTACTTTTAAGCTGGGAGTGATTGCCATGCCTCGCTCTATATGCCACAGGCTTATTTATCCAGATCAATATTATTCATTTGGGAACGCAAGTACACGGGGATTGTACCGCAGCCTTCAAGTTTGTTTTGTGCAGATGATCAAAGGTGATGCGATTATGGGCTGAGCAGAAAACTGCATTCAATTAAGAGTCAAAATCACTCCATTCCAGAGACCCTGCTTCTCCGCTTCTGTCCCGTTTAGCAAACGGGAAAGGTCCTAGGCAGCTGACTCTCATCTTGTCGCTCCAAGTCTTCTCTCTGGGCCTGTCTTGTGCTCAGTGACACTTTTATATTGGTTGCCTTGCTTCCACATGGCTGTGCTTTCTTTCCCTGTACGACATATGTTTAGTATGTGAGATGGAACAGGATGTTTCAAGTTGTGGAGTTATCAGTTTGTTTTCCCTTAGAAGGCACAGATGCCCTAACATGCAAAGTCCCAGAGCTCTTAATGTCCTCATAGCACAAAGTGCCCAACATCACATTTATGTTTACACAGTTCTTATTGTCTAAGTGGTCTAATGTTTTGAGCCGGCACATTTTCGCCATTTGCTGCCATTATGTCGACTGAAGACAACTGAAAGATGCACAAGGAAGAATTCAGTGCTTTGATTTAAAGAAAAAAAGTGTCCAGATGACGTGAGAGTGTTGGTCCAACCCAGCTTTCCACATGAGAGATGCTTCCATCTGCTCTATAATCCCAAAATATGGCTTAATTAGTGATACTGATATTTACAGCTGGCCTGTATCAGAGTGGAGAGCTTACTTTTTAGGAGAGAATTTCTAGCTTCCTTTTTAGGGGACCCCCTCCCCCGAGAGGTTTCAGGTTGGCTTGGCACAGTTCAGGAGGCGGCAAAACAGTGCAGCCCCTTCACCAAATCCCCTGGACTGAGAGAAGTCACGAGGCTGTCCTCAGGAATCCAACGCCATGCTGTCACTGTCAGCCCTCCAGGGTCACTTCAGGATTCTGCCCCTCTGGTCTCCAGGCGATCATGGTATACAGCCCCTCAACGAAGTGGTAATAACATCGGCAATGGGGATTTCAGGTAGTGGGTCTAGATCAGAGCAGAGCAAGCCCTGTAGGACTCACTGGTGACCTGCCGACCAACTGTCTGGGCTCCAAAGCAAAAGCGACGAGAGCAAAAGACCCAGCAAGCACCACTTTGATGATCGCTGGGAGCTACGTGCAAAAATAGAGCAGGTTGAAGGCCAGGCAGGCCAACTTAATATATGGAGGAGTAGAGGCCATTTCAAAGATATTAAACTCCATGTATAACATTTCAGGAATAAAAGAGTGGAAAGTGAGACCCGGCTACAAAAGGAAATGCCTCTTTAGTTAAAGGATTCTGAAAAATGGTGTCTCCCGGGCGGCCATTCTCCAATCCCCATGACCCACGATGCTCCCTTTCGAGTATTGTGTCCAGCCAGCGCAGACTGTTAAATACAGGATTGGGAGAAGGGGGTTTAGATGTAAACACCATGACATCTGATTAATGTTGTCCTCATCCTTCGATACTCTGGCACACTTCCCTCTGGAAAGATCGACACTTTGTGGTTGGTATAGTTTTATCTTTTTATGGCCTCTGGCCATACACACATGAAAACAGACCCTTTCTACCAAGCAACAGTCCTTCCTTTGTGCAATAAGGGTGGGGGGGAGGTGAGTGGAACCCAGAATTTGTTCAGACATTTGACCTTTTTTTCAAACAGGATTTTAGTTTTTAATTCTGAAAGATAGAAACATGAATAGGTATCTTTATGGAATCTTCTATACAGGAGGTTAAAACACTGTACAATGTAGCCATTGCTTTATTATTTTTTTTTCTATTTCTCATCCAGCTCAAATTTTAAAAAACAAATTCGAGGTCAGAGTGCCACTAATTCATTCAAAGAAGTCCAGCAGGCACAGTAGAATATCCTTCTGTCTTCTGCTCTTTCGCTATCCAGGGATTGGAATTGTGGATAACAACTTTCTCTTTGTGTAACTTTTGGAGACTACATTTTTACAGCTTCTGGAGAGAGAAGGGAGGAACTGGAGACATAATGGTTATTTTAGGGACCCAAGTGTAAGGTTGACATTGTGAGATATAATACCCTTGGTACATCTTAAGGCAGTTGCCACCTTTCAAGGTATGATATATTAGTATCTCTAAATCTTCATAGATACAGCTTCCTATTGTGCTTATAATTTTCATTTTTATCAGCAAAGTCAGAGGACAGCTTCAAGCATTGTTTTTCTCGGCTCCTCTCATTTAAAGATGTATTCTTGTGTTTTGATATATTCTAAGATTTGAGCCGTCTTTGATCATAGTAGGTTATCTTTTAGTCAAATGTAAATTGCAACAGACCTTTCTCTGACATTTGTACACACATACACAGTGTAAACATACAAAACTTGCAACCCTGATGTGAACACATAGTGCTTTTTGTTCCCTATTTTGATTATGTAGCCAGCAAACTCAAAAGGGAGGTAATTATAAACCCTTTGTGGATTTTGTGGCAAACACAGAGGTTTCTTGCTATGATTAAGTATTAGGTAGATTATGGTTGTGATAGGTTGGTTCTAATTTTATTTTAGGTCTTTACACAATTCAAATTGTATTTCCAGGGATAAAGGACAGCTCTGTTCAAAGCGCAAAATCATTTCCAGGAATGCTAAGATACAAGAAAGAAAGAGCTCCATTAATAACTACATGTTCAAGGGGCACCGGGGTGGCTCAGTTTGGTTAAGCGTCTGACTTGTGGTTTCGACTCACCCAACCTCATGGGTTCGAGCCCTGCATCAGGCTCTGCACTGCCAGCTCAGAGCCCGCTTGGGATTCTCTCTGTCTCCCTCTCTGTCTGTCCCTTCCCCACCTGCACTTCTCTGTCTCTCTCAAAATAAATAAATAAGCAAGAAAAACTGACCGCATGTTGGATGTCTTGTACATTAATCTTGGTCAAGATGTTTCTACATTTTTTCCTAAGAAAGCAAAATATTTACTCCATAACTATTTGTATTTATGTGGGTTATTTTTTAATAATTACAAAAATGTGTGTCCTTTACTTAACATCACTGGCCAAAGAAGAATGTTAAGTAAGAATATCTGACGATTTCTTTGTGGTTTGTGCTACTCTGTACTATACTTGCAATAGTTAATCACTGGATATTCAGCTATATTATTTCATATGGCTCTCGACATGACCAAAAAGAGCCAAACTGACCCTTTTGCAAATGCTGCTTTAATCATATTTTTATTTGCCTGATCCAGGAAGCAAAATGAAACAATTTTGTAGCTATAAATTTTCTAGCTATGTTTTTTGTTGTTGTTATTTAAAATGACCTAAAATTAATTCGAAAACAATAAAACACTGAAGTTTGTCATTAAAGTCTAAAATTAAGGTGCCAGTTTCATCTGATTTTCCCTTTTTGAACCATTTTAAGAAAAGTGATTGTCTTCTTAATTAAAAAAAAAAAAAGGACTAATTTATTGCTTGGGGTCCAGCCCGTAAATCATCTGATATAGAAGGAAGGAATTTCTTTTAAGACAGTTCATATTGAATGCACCAAAACAATTTCTACCTCAAGGCTTCTATCTGGTCAACCTCCAAAGAATGAATCTGAAAATGTTTTTGTCATCTTTGGTGATCTTTGCTTTTACTAATTTAATAGGTGTTTTAAAACAAAATGAACCAGTATAACAACAACAAAAAACCTTGAGGAAAACTCAAGCCACCAGCCTGTCATATAAAATGAGAGTATTAACATCTGTTGGTAAAAATGAAGTATTTTCAGTTCAGATCTAAACATATGAAGGTAAGCAAAGTGGTCCACCCGTGAAAGCATCATAGATTCCCAGTAAGGGTTGGGGAAGCAAAGGGAAGAATGCAGAGGACAGGCTGGAGGAATTGAGTCTTAAATTATCTCCACTTGTGGGGATCTCCGCATCCCCACACTGACCCATGTTACATGGTCAGACGTTAGCTTCCAAGAAGGAACTAGAACTGTAATCTAGTACCAAATATTTTGCATCCTTCAACGGGGAATATCTTATAAGTGATGAGCCACAATCTGCCATTTTGTTTCCTTTATGACTAAATATAAGTCTCAAATTTTGATTAAAAGGCAACTAAAAGCACAGGTTGTCTAGAAAAGCAGGCTTAAATAGAGACGATCTCCAACGTATCAAATGTATACTTCCATCCCTCCAGCTTTCCAGCCTCCACCCTAAGGAATTTTTTTTTAATGATCTTGGGATTAAGTGGGGGCTTTAAACACTGATTAATGCCACATTTATAATTAAGAACTTACTTTTAGATTTATTGTGGTAATGCTATTAAAAGGTATAGCCAATAAATATAAGTTTACAGATATTTTCCTAAAGAGAAATAGAAATTATGGACTGATTGAGATTAGGATGAATTGGAAAGTTTATGATAAAAGGTCTTAATTCCCCAGAAGAGTGTTGTGCCGTTGGAATGGAGAGATTTCCCAGAGGTATTTTGGCTTGCTTGAATTCTACTCTACAGCTGAATTTCCAAAAGATTATTATTGATTACCATTTAAAATGGGGGCTCCCTGAAAAAATATGATTTCCCTTTTGAAAAATAAGATAGTCTAGAATTGGAACCATCAGCCAACCATGTAAAGTCCTGCCCTCCAAACCCTAGGAGCCCAATGAAAGCCAATCTTTGTGCTACTGAGTATAGGCTCTATTCCTTGGAAAAGCCCCACTCTGTAGGATAGCCCAGAAATCTCTCAAAAAGAGATTATGAACTTGGACTCCAGTAGACCCAGGGAACTCCCCATGCAAAATGTACCCCAGGTCAGTGTAAGGTATCCATCCACCTATCAGGAAGCAGCAAGGCCGTCAGCAGGTAGATAAAACAATATTTATATAGACTAAGTTCTTTAATTGTTGCCTTCTCTATTTGCTAATATAGAGAGAATAAAATGTTTCTCCACATCATTTGGTCATTGGTTTTCCCAAGCATTTAAAAATGTAACAGGGATTTTGCATTTATGAATCAATATTTCTGTAGTGCATAAGACAGTGCCTTGTATATAATAAATGCTTTACATGTATTTTTACATTGAAACAAATCGTTGTAAGAATTTAAACAACAGTGGATCGTATTTTCAAATGGCTAAGGAAATGCAAGGATTTGCTTTGCTTTGGGAACATTCTAATTAATCACTGCTCTCGTGCATGCTCCTAAGTTTACTGGAGATTTCGCTTTTTCCCTCACTGGAAAGTTGAATGTGTGAGCTACGCTAGAGCTCCCTGTGAGGCCTGCTTTCTGCTGCGAACTGACAATTTAGAAGTTTCTCTTTGTCAGAATCTAAATTCAATACTCTACCATGTATTGCATTTTTCAAGTTGAAAGATGCAAACGTTGGGATCTGGCAGCTGTTCATGGGGAAAGAAGGTGGAAGCATTATCTGACAATTGAAGATAGAAAACAATTAAGGCTGCCATATAAAGTATAACTTGAAGGTTGAATGGTATGGATTGCAAGGCTTTTCATGAAAATCTCTGTGTTTCTTCCCTTGTCAAGACAAGAGCTGGCTCATTTCCCAAGCTTTGGAAAGCTATCCATGAGCTCTCTAGAGAATGGCAAATAAATATCACCGTCTTTTCCGCACTGTGAAGAAAAAGCCAGTTGTGCTTCTTACAATTGATGTGTGAATCAGTTCAGGGGGGCGGGGGTGGGGGTAGTTCCTCTTCCGTTTTAGGTAACTAAACTTAAAATAAGTCTTACAGTTCTGAGCCAATGTAAAAGTGTCATTCTTTTTTTATTTATCATGAGTTTTTATGGTTCACTGTTACTAGGAGTGAACAGAGATGTGAGTAAACTACAATAGCAGGGGCATCAGGACAAAAAGCACTAAGAATTTGACTCTGGGAAACTTTAGGTGATGTGTGCTGCAAAAGACTGTTGTTTTTTTTTTTTAATTTTTTTTTTATATGTTTATTCCTTTTTGAAAGACAGAGCACAAGCAGGGGTGGGGCGGAAAGAGAAGGGGACACGGAATCTGAAGCGGGCTGCAGGCTCTGAGCTGTCAACACAGAGCCCGATGCCGGGCTCGAACTCACGAACCATGAGATCATGACCTGAGCCGAAGTCGAACTCGCTCAACCGACTGAGCCGCCCAGGCGCCCCATGCAAGAGACTGTTTTTATGTGTGCATGTGTCTTTCTAAATATCTTCTGAGTAGATGAGTACTGTTAAGCTCAGTGTGTGTACTACCTCGGCCAATATTAAGTGGAGGGGCAAAGAAAATAGACCTAAAAATGAAATGTTGATAAGGCACAGAGGTGTTCCAACTTCTTCCGCAATCTGAAACACCTCCTTCCTCCAAGTAGTTCCTAGAAATGTTTCCAACAGCAACCAAAAGAAAACTGAAAGGGATCTGTGGTAGAACCAAGCAAAGAGCATTCCTTGTGGTGCATTGGTTGAATGATTGCTCGATGGCTGAATCAAGGAAAGACTCTGGAATCACTTGGAGATGAGTGAGACACCTCCTGGCTTCGAGGTGCTCACAGTCTAGTGAGAAGAGAGACACTATGTGAAAAGGGCTAAGATACAGGTGGATATGATATCAAGGGAAACACTATAAGTAAATTATTTAGCCCCAGTGGATCTGGAAAGATTGCCAGAGAAGTGGACTTCCCACCCGGGACTTGAGGTATGACTAGGCATCTACACTTAATCTGGGGGAATAGAACTTCTGGTCTCCTGCATAGTCGAAAAATCGAACTTTATTCCCTGAGTAGTGCTTAGTATAATGTCTGACACGTAGAAAGCATTCAGTAAAAAGGTGTCAAAAGATGTGTCTAGATTTCCAGGAGCTGTGGTCACAAAGTGCCACAAACCAGGTGGTTTAAAAAACAACAGAATTTATGTTCTCACAGTTCTGGAATCTGGAAGTATGAAATCAAGGTGTTGTTAGAGACATGGAAGAGGATCCAACCTTGTCTCTTTCAGCTCCTGGTGCCCCTCCCCATTCCTTGGCTTGTGATAGCATCACTCCAATCTCTGCTCCCATCTTTAAGCTGCCATCTTACCTTTGTGTCCATGTGTTTCTGTCTTCTCTCCCTGTGTCTCTGTTTCTTCTTTTCATAAGGACACCGAATCATATTGGATTAGGGACCACGGTAATTGAGCAAGACCTCATCTTAACTTGACTCCATCTTCGAAGACTCTACGTCTTTTTTTTTTTAATTTTTTTTTAATGTTTGTTTACTTTTGAGACAATGAGAGAGAGAGCATGAGCAGGGGAGGGGCAAGAGAGAGGGAGACAGAATCTGAAGCAGGCTCCAGGCTGTGAGCTGTCAGCACAGGGCTCAACGTGGGGCTGGAACGCACAAACGGCGAGATCATGACCTGAGCCAAAGTTGGACACTTAACCAACTGAGCCACCCAGGTGCCCCACGAAGACCCTACTTCTAAATAAGGTCACATTCACCCATACCATTAGAACTTCAACATATCTTGCCAGGGACACAACTCAACCCACAACAGAGGGAATGAGTCATTCAAGGTTTGGGGGCAGGAGGTTGGGCCATATTTTAGAAGGTTAACACAAAATGCAGGGCAAAGGCTATATGAAAGTGGTGGGTTTAGAAGGAAGAGTCAGCACTCTCAGGTAAGGAATTATTGAGAGGAGACGGATGTTGAAAACTTCCAAGTGGGACGGTAGCCATGGAAAAAGGGGAGAGGGGACTGTTAGTTCCATAAGCTAACCACCTGGTCAGATATGGGTAGGATTCAAAATCATTCCCAGGTTTTTAGCTTAGGAGGCAGACCTGACAAGTATTGGTACCATTAACAGCAACATGGAATGGAAGGGAAGGAGATTCCTCTCTGCAAAGACATTGATGTGTTCAGCCTTGTGTGTATTGTAACCAAGGTATATCCAGTACACTTTCAGGGAGAGGACTAGATATCCTTTCAGGTAAAGGATAGATAGCGTTGTCACTAACACTCTCTGCAGTGGAATTTTTCTGTATCTGTGCTGTCCAGTACCGTAGCCACTGGCCACAAGTGGCTCATGAGCTCCTGAATTCTGCACCTATGGAGCTGAATTTTTAGTTCAATGGTAATAGATTTAGTTTGCCTAGTCCCATGTGGCTAGGCTCATCATATTAGGTAGCAATTGTATGGCAGGTATTTGGAGACGTGTGTTTAATATTTGAGAGAGACACACAGCCTGGTCCAGACTGGATATTGGGTTTGGGGAGCTCATGAGCTTATGGGCAATTGCTGAAGCCGTGTGAGCGCACGAACCCACCTCCCCCCATCTCAGGGGAGGCCAGATGCTAACAAAGAGTAAAGAATGAAAACCTTGAGGAAATAGCAATATATAATTGGTACACCACAGAAGAGGGGGAGCAAACGGCATCTGAGAAGGAGAAAGAAAAAGGAGAAGAGAGGATGGTATTTCAAAAGCCATGGGAGAAATCAAAATGAGACAGCAGGTCCACTATATTGTATAAAAATATGTTTTCTTAAATAAACTATTGTCGTAGACTCTTGTCCAGCAAGAGAGCAAATGCAGGATTAAAATGCAAGAGAGGCTAATGTCTGGGAGGAGGCAAGAGCCCCAACTAAGGGTCCTTGCTCCATCTTTATTAGGATCAGAGGTTTACAAGAATGACGGATGTGCACAAAGAGACGATGCATCCATGGACATTGACTCACGGGTGTGAAGGAAAGGGGGTTTGGAAGATATGCGGGGTCAGGAGTTTGGGCCAATACAAAACAAAGTCCTGGTGCCAGGCAGATGGCTGTTTGCAGCAGACTGAGGCTCCACCTGTGTTTATGTAAACTTGCCTAGGGTACAAGAAAGACAGAGCCTGCTACCTCAGGGTCCACAAGGCACCTTTCTTTTGCTAATTAGCTCCCCTCTGGACAGCTTCACCCTGCTGCTGTCTATAGCCCTGTTTACCTGTTTACCGAATTTGGTCCTTCCTTCCTTCGAAAGCAGCTTTCTGCTATTGTACTAAGTTGGGGAGTGTTACCGCCCTGAATACTTAATCTTGTTTACCTCACTCTTGATGCTTTCATCCTGAGGCTTTTCTATTCTTCCATCTCTGTCCTATACTGGGGGCCTTTGCCCTGTTTACCTAATCTTGTTTACCCAAACTTGGGTGTGTTCATCCTATGGCTTTCTAATTCTTTATGCCTTGTGAACCCCTCAGGGCAAGCTCAGGGAATCCCTAAGCTTGTTCCCCACAAACCATGAGAAAGGGATTTCAAAATTACAACAAAAGTACAATTTTTATGATATTCCCCCCTCTCATTCCCCACCAGCATGAAAGATATTTCAAAAGCTTACGGAGGCAACAATACTCATAAAGATGGGACTATGGATACCAGATACCCCTTAAAACATAGCTCCACAACGGGAGGGCCCAGAATTTTTTCCCCATGAAGTCCTCTGAGAGATCGTATAATTTTTGTCAAATGCTTCTACCGATAACAATACCAGTTTTCATAGACTTCATCTAATTACTCTATAAAATGAGTGGAATTGTTTCCAGTTCACAAAAGAAGAGGCTTATGGCTTATGAAGCTCTAGGCTGCTTGCCTTAGACGATGCAGGTTGCACGTCGTAAAGCAGAGACAGGAACCCAGGGCCGTCTGTATTCAATGTTCTTTTTGACCTTAACAGCATTCCCTTAACTTAAGACACTGACAAATGCTGTCATGACTTTGGCTGCAATCTCCTTATCACCTGTACTACTATGCACTTAATATCATTAAAAGTAAACTTCAGTTATTGCCTAAAAGCCACACACTTGAAAGGCCAGCATCACTTGTGATAAATAGATGATAATTTCTAATAAAAATAAATTATGATGAGCAATAAAAAATTAAAATATGATTAAATTAATGTCATTAAGTACTGATGCCTGTCAAAGAGTTTGCATCTGAGACCTTCAAACAGAAATTCTCAAAAGAGGCTCAACCATAAGAAGAACATCCCCTTGCCTTTTGCAAAGGATGGCATCTAATAGCAGTGAATTCTCACAGGGATGAAGCATCCTACGTTCCTTTAAAGGATAAGTAGTATAAGGTCATCTCCCTTTGCCATATTATAGATAAGAAAAAGAAAGGTGCTGAGAAGTCATCATTTCAACCTAGGGTAAAACCATAAGGCTGATGAATTTAACCCAGGACTCTCGCATAGTTTCTGAGGTCACCTGTTATTTCCTCTGGCATTACTTTCCTAAAACATCTTTTGTAGATATTCACGTTGGAGACAAAATCAAACTGCATTTCTAAAGATGCCATTCTCTACATTTCATTGATTATATTTATGTTCTTTAGAACAATGCACTTTAAAAGCTTCCTTAGCAGTAAGGCTGTTTCCTTTTAGAAAAATTAAAGGTCAAAGAGGATCCACACCCAGCATCGTATAGGGTCAAACACTGGATACACCGGGGAACTGGTGCTCAGCATAAAGACTGAGCCAGGCATTTCACTAGACCATATGCCCTGATAGGAGAGAAGCTTCATCATCCTCATCATGACTGCAAGGATCAGGGGCACCTCGGTGGCTCAGTGGCTTAAGCGTCTCTTGATTTCGGCTCAGGTCGTGTACTTGTGGTTTGTGAGTTCGAGCCCCACGTCGGGCTCTGTGCTGACAGCACACAGGCTGCTTGGAATTCTCTCTCTCCCATTGTCTCCGCCTGTCCCCCCACTCGCTCTGTCTCTCTCTCAAAATAAATAAATAAACTTAAAAAAAAAAAAAAAAAAGACTGCAAGGATCAATCACCGTAGCCCTATCCTTATGGGACTGGTCCACGTGACTAACAAAGCAGGTTTTTGTTCTTGGACAGAAGTCTTTGTCACAATCTGATCCTGTTGGGGGGTGCCACCTTCTGGACAACAATCCTAGAAAGAATCTTTGGGTCCTAGAGGTAACTTTCTCCAGGTAAAATGCAAAATTAACCTTGTCTATATAAATTTTCACTTCATACAACCAATACCTTAACTAAGTTCTAGGGTGTGTACATTATGTGAACCACATTAAAAGAAAATATTTTGAAAGAAAACAAGAAGGAAAAAGATCCCTCAGATTGTATTTTTTTTTCACTAGTGAGGTTTTAGAGATCTGTTTTTCTAAGCTTGAGTTTAAGCTAAGAAAAGAAACCTTGCTTTTTATGGCAAGCGTTCTTGAGCAGAAAGATAATTTATAATGGAAAGCATCTTGCAGAAAAGTTTTGGTAATCAGAGGGGGAAAATGCAGAGTAGCTTTGTAAATTTTGACTTTGAAAGGCCAGTGTAATGTAAATATGACTTCCTCGCGTATAAACAGCAGTGGTTTGAAAATAAAAACTTGTACGAAACAGGCAGCTATCTAGTTAGAGGAAAATGTGTCTAATAAGCTGAGTGTATGAGATGCCTTGAATATTTTTGATACTGTACTATAATTACTAAAGATGCAAAATTTCCAGGACTTTTGAAACCATGAGAAAACAAGTTTATTGAGTTTTATTTTTCCCCCAGAATAAGATAGCTATATTTAAAAAAAAAATTTTTTTAATATTTTATTTTCTCTTTGAGACAGAGAGAGACAGAGCATGAGCAGGGGAGGGGCAGAGAGAGAGGGAGACACAGAATCTGAAGCAAGCTCCAGGCTCGGAGCGGTCAGGGCAGAGCCCGATGCAGGGCTCGAACTCACGGACCGTGAGATCATGACCTGAGCCGAAGTCAGGCGCCCCAAGATAGCTATATATTTTGGTAGTCTTTACATATGTAGAGTAACCTAAGTACACTAAATGTATTGTTCCCACATAAATTACATACTTGGAATGTTTTAAATCATTAATGTAATCACCAGTGCTTAAACTTCCTATTCCTTTAGTCAATAGATGAAAATATGAATAAAAAAGTATAATTATATTTATTTGCCTTAAGATGTCCTTTGTATCAAACAAAGATTGCACCATTTTGAGTAAGTCCAAAAGCTTACCAAAAATATTGTTGAGTTCAAATGTTTTATGCTACTGGGAGATTCTGTAGTCATTGTTTTTACCTTGGACTTCCGAAAACTGTCTTTTGTTCCAGGCTTAGACAAACTTTTCTATCCCTTACCATCCTGGGTTTAGGCTGATTTGAGCACATTCTCAAAAGGGTCATTTTTCTCGCTCCCTAAAGGATGCAAGAAATTGGAGAGGTCAAAATCTTTGCTGTGGAGGTCCTTGAATGGGACTGTGGTACAGAAAGAAGTTGGGCTAGGAATATTTGCTTTAGAATCTAGTCAAATGCAAAACCTCCTCCCTTCCTAGACCCCACTGGGCACTCAAGCACAGTAATGATGTGTGGTAAATGATCCAACAAAAGAATGAATCGTCACTTTCTTTTCTGCCTATAAATCTGTAATCCTAGAATTTGCAGCAGCCCAACCTGCTGCATTTTCGTACCCAGTGGCTATCCCTGTGTACTGCTTGCCATCCATTCTCTATATATTCCTGTTGACATCGGTGCTGTGTATTTTTCATTTGATTTCAGTCTTTTGTGTATATCCACCTTCCCAATATCATTAAGAGACACAGGCCACAAGATACACATCTCATGACAAAAATACATGCTCATTTCCTTAAATTCTCACATTCTGCTTTCGTGACACTTTCATATGTTTGTCTCTGTCTCTCTTATGGAGTCTTACATATTCATAATTGGTAACCTCTTCTCTAATTCTTATATTTGCAATTAACCAGGGGTGCCTGGGTGGCTCAGTCACTTAAGCCTCTGACCCTTGATTTTGGCTCAGGTCAGGATCTCATAGTTTGTGAGTTTGAGCCCCACATCAGGCTCTATGCTGACAGTGTGGAGCCTACTTGGGATTTTCTCTCCCTCCCTATCTCTCTATTCTTCCCCCACTTGTGTCCTCTAAATAAATAAATAAATAAATAAACAAACAAACACTTTTTAAAAAAAAAAAAATGTAATTAACCAGACATGTCTTTTTTGCAGACTTTATACTTTTTCCTCTTATACCTTTGGCTGTCTGCCCACCCCTCCATGCAACCATCCATCCTACCACAAAGTAACTCATTGAGTCTACCTTTAACAGATTTCATTATCAGTTTATATATTTATTTTTGAAAAAAATTTTCCTCAAAAAATGTCCGCAGGGAAAACAGTAGTGTTGGTGAATTTCAAAAGCCATCTGCTCTGGAGAAGGTTGGGAAGATGGCAGGGTAAGAGGGGCCGACGCTCACCTTGTCCCACAGATACAAATAGGTAACACTCACATCAGTGTAAATGACCCAGGAAATGACCCGAAGACTGGCAGAACAGACTCCATAACTGAAGGTAGAGAAGAGGCCGCATTGAACAGAGTAGGGAGGGCAGAGATGCATTTGGTGCTGCTGTGGGGAATAAAGGGACCGCAGCCACCCAGTGGGGGAAGGGATCCGTGGGTACAGAGCAGGGAGAGAAACAGGCTGTCACACGAGGGAGCCCACATGGGTAAGACAAATCCCCATAACATTTGGCTTTGAAAACAACAGGAGCTGAATTTTATGGGTTTTTACAACCAGCAGGACTTAATGCCTAGAATTTTTCAAATCCGTGGGTTCAGTTCTGGGAGAGCCTGGGAGGTGAGAAGAAGCTGAGTCCCCATTCTTAAAGAAACAGCATGACAAACAGCCCACAAAGCTACAAGGCAGAAGCAGCAGTTTGCAGAATGCCTGGAACATACAGGAGGGAGAATGGTTTACTCATTTTGGAGCATGTCCAGGAGGCGCAGGGTTCACTGAGGGGCTTCTCCAGAAACAAAGGAGCTGGCAGGTGCCATTTCCCTCCACTGCCCATGCAGCGTAAACACATGGCCACCTGTGAGAACCATCGTGGTTCTGAAATTCACTACCCTACTTGTTCACACCAAACCCCACCATGCTTCCCTGGAGCCACCCTTTCCAGTCTCACTTGCCTCAGTCCTGGAACTGTGGGCCCCCTCTCCCTGAAGACTGGCGTGAACTTTGCCAACACTGCATCTCCCAACTGGCATGATTTGCAGAGCCTGAGTCCCAGCGGTGGCAGCAGCAGGTCCCATTTCACTAGCTGACTGACATACATCTTTCTAAAACTGTGTGCCCCACCCTGGGCAGGGACCCAACCCTATCTACAGCAGGAAAAGAGAGCATTCGCAGACTACTGGAACGAAGGAAAAGGCAGCCAGGATACAACAGCAGGGCACACACAGCACACATAAGAAGCACCCTGAAACACCAGGTTCTGGTGAACAGAGAACATTGCATTGCAGGGCACTGAAGGATCTCTTCTTCAGAAGGCCACTACTCCCAGCAGGAGATGTAGCTGACTGTCCTAACACAGAGGAACAGACACAGAGAGTTAGACAAAATCAAGAGACAGAGGAGGATGTCCCAAATAAAAGAACAGGGCAAAACCACAACAAGAGACCTAAGTGAAACAGAGATAAGTAATATGCCTGATAGAGAAGTTAAAGTAATGATTATAAAGATAGTCACCGGACTTGAGAAAAGAGTGGAGGACATCAGTGAGATCCTTAATAAAGAGATAAGAAAGAACCAATCAGAGATGAAGAACACTATAATGAAATGAAAAATGTACTTGATGGAATAAATAGCAGGCCAGAAGAAGAGGAATGAATTAGTGACCTGGAAAACAGAGTAATGGAAAGTAATCAAGCTGAGCAAGTGAGAGAAAAAATATATCTACAAAATGAAAATAGATGTAGGGAACTCAGCGAATCCCATCAAGCATAACGTACACATTATAAGGATCCCAGAAGACAAAAAAGAGAAAAGGGGGCAGAAAATTTATTTGAAGAAATAATAGCTGAAAATTTCTTTAACATGGGAAAGGAAACAGATATCCAGATCCAGGAGCACAGAAATCCCCTAACAAAATCAACTCAAGGATGTCCACCTTAAGACATAGATAATTAAAATGGCAAAAATTACTGGTAGAGAATTTTAAAAGCAGGAAGAGAAAAGAAGATGGTTACATACAAGGGAAACTCCATAAGGCTATCAGTGGATTTTTCATGAGAAACTTTGCAAGCCAGAAGGGAGTAGCATGACATATAGAAAGTGCTAAAAAGAAAAAAAAAAAAATCTGCAGCCGAGAATACTGTATCCAGCAAGGCTGTCATTCAGAACAGAAGGAAAGATAACATTTCTCAGAGAAACAAAAGCTAAAGGAGTTTATGACCGCTAAACCAACTCTAAAAGAAAGAAGGAAAGAAAGAAAGAAAGAAAGAAAGAGGGTAAAGGAGACTCTCTGAATGAAAAGGAAAGACCATAAGTAAGAATTATAAAAGTGGGACACACAAAAGCAGTAAAACAAAGTATATCTGTAAAAATCAGTCAAGAGATTCCCAAAATAAAACGATGTAAAATATAACACCATATACCTAAAATGTTGGGGGTGAGTAAAGAATGGGTTCAAACCTGAGTGACCATCAACTTAATACAGACTGCTATAGGCAGAAGATGTTATAGACAAACCTAATGCTAACCACAAATCAAAAATCAGTAATAGATATGCAAAAAATAAAGATAAAGGAATCCAAGTACATCACTATAGAAAGCTAGCAAGCCATGAAAGAGAGCAAAAGAAGAACCAGGGAACTACAAGAACAACCACAAACAAGTACCAAAATGGCAATAAATACGTATCTATCTAAAATTGCTTTGAATGTAAGCGGACTAAATGTTCCAATCAAAAGACATAGGGTGTCAGAAAGGATTTAAAAAAACAAGAACCATCTATATGCTGCCAACAAGAGACTCATTTCACACCTAAAGACACATGCAGATTGAAAGTGAGGGGATGGGGAAATGTTTATCACGGCAAATCAATGTGAAGAGAAAGAGGGAGTATCAATACTTATATGGGACAAAATAGACTTTATTATTTTTAATGTTTTATTTATTTTTGAGACAGAGAGAGACAGAGCATGAACGGGGGAGGGGCAGAGAGAGAGGGAGACACAGAATCTGAAACAGGCTCCAGGCTGTCAGCACAGAGCCCGACACGGGGCTCGAACCCACAGACCACGAGATCATGACCTGAGCCAAGGTCGGACGCTTAACTGACTGAGCCACCCAGGCACCCCAATGGGACAAAATAGACTTTATTTTTTTTTTTTTTAATTTTTTTTTTCAACGTTTTTTATTTATTTTTGGGACAGAGAGAGACAGAGCATGAACGGGGGAGGGGCAGAGAGAGAGGGAGAGACAGAATCGGAAACAGGCTCCAGGCTCCGAGCCATCGGCCCAGAGCCCGACGCGGGGCTCGAACTCACGGACCGCGAGATCGTGACCTGGCTGAAGTCGGACGCTTAACCGACTGCGCCACCCAGGCGCCCCAAAATAGACTTTAAACAAAGGCTGTGACAAGAGACAAAGAAGGGCACTGTAATAATAAAGGAGATAATATAACAAAGAGATATAACAATGACTTTGATAAGGGCACTAATCCCATTTGTGAGGGTTCTACTCTCGGGACCCGATCACTTCCCAAAGGCCCCACCTCCTCATGCCATCACCTCGGTGGTTAGGATTTTGACATATGAACTTGAGAGGGCTACCACCGTTTAGACCATAGCATGACTCATCATTCTTTATTATTTATTTAATTCTCAAGTGTTATTTATTCAATGATGACAAATTATATCCTTTCAAAAAGTCTCTGAGGGTTCTCGATCTGAGTAAGTAGGAAATAACCAGAGAATGCTGGTGTACATTCTGGCAAAAGAGACACCCAACTGCCCTGTTGGAAATCCCCCAGACCCCCTCCACTTGTCTCCTCACGTGGGTAAGTGGTGCCGTGCGATCATGAATTACTCCTACCCTGCCGTGGAGCTCTAGAAAAGGCAAGACGGAGAGCTAGTGCCTGCTCCTGAGTCCCCTCCAGAGCAGAATGTTCCTCACAGACGTGCGAGGCTGCCCTCCGTTTCTGAGTGTGAATTCTGTAACGCTCGGGTATGGTTGTTGGCAAAGAAAAACCTGAACGCATCACCAAAGGCACAGCCGTGCCGGTCAGTCTGGATGCATTCCCATTCTCCCCCTCAGTGCAGGGTGGGGGGGTGTGAACATGAAGAAAAGTGAATTGGCTAAAGATGCAGGTTTAGGAAGCTGCCCCGACCCCCACTATGAGTATGTTCATCCCGCAGGGGGCCCAACTCACGATGTGCAGGTCTCCGCAGAGCACTGCTTCTCTTTCAAGGTGAATAGAATGTAGGCAGGTAGGAGAGAGATGTCAGAGCCCTCGTAGCCGCTAAACATCAGAGCTGAAAGCCTGAGATTGACCTCCCCTCCTGGCCCTAAATAAGCCGTTCACCTGCCTAAGGAAAATGCTGGCTTTGGAGGCAATTCTCAGAGTTCACCTAACGACGAAGGTTAGTACCGCAGTAGCTTGGATGGCAGTTTGGAAATCCCTAATTGGTTTCCATGCAAACTTTTCCTTATGGATTTACTGTTTATTTTACCTGATTACAAAAGAGAGAGGTACACACTTCCTTTCTTATGAACGATTTAAAATGCAGTATGTATACCACCTGGGAGACAGAAGCACATGCCAAGCTAGAAACCGTTGTTTCCTAAACATCTAAGTATTTCCTCTCAATTCAGAACATCCATATGCAGCTACCGTGTACCATAAACCATGTCAGGTGCTTCCAGGACACAAGTAAGAAAAGGATTCAGTCATTGTCTCAAAGGAGCTTTTCGTGTAATGAAGGCATATCTGTCGTCTGCTGCCACAGTAATGCTGTGTAACAAGTCGCCCCAAGCTCAGTGGGTTAGCTTACACATCTCTGGTTCACCTGGGCATCGGCTGCCCCCAGCTGGGTTTGGTTGAGCGTGGCTCTAAGCTGCAGGTTTCAGCCAGTTCTGTCCTCTCCATGGTCCTCTCCCCACCCTAAGGTCAGTGGACTGGCCAGGCATGTTCACATCTCCTCATATTCACTGGCCAAAGCAAGTCACGTGGCCAAGTCCAGCATCACTGGCTAGAAGGAACGGCAGAGTCACCTGGCAAAAATGTGTGGCTGTAGAGAGAGGTGCGACATTGAGAAAAATAATACAGTCAGGCACATCAGGGAAAGATAAACTCACAACTGCCTAATAACCAAGGATGGAGATGTGAATAGGAAGGGGATTAATTATTTCTCAAAGACATTAGGAAAATATTTTTAGAGGAGGTAGCATTTGTTCTTAGTATTGCAAGAGGCAGACAAGGGGAGAGGAGGTAGGCAGTCATTCAGAGATGCTCCACGAGCAAAGTCATGGACACATGTAGGACATTTTCAGTGTCAGGTTATAAAGAAACAAATTGAAAGAACACATGATAGCAGTAGAAAAAGGATACCAGTAGGAAAACTACAGACAGACCCTCAGTGGAGATTCCCGTGTCAGAAGTTCCTGTGTCCTCTGTTATTATTGGAAGTTCTTTGAAAAAAACAAGTGTTTGAAAATTCCCAAGTATGAAATGTGGAAAAGCACACAAGAACAGAATTTTTGTTTAAGTCTTTGGAACTGGAATTAGAGCTAGAAATACCTTAGAATTCATCTAGCCCAGCTCATTTATTCTACAGAATAAGAAACTTATGCTTTGGGGATGAATACACTCTGTGTGTGTGTGTGTGTGTGTGTGTGTGTGTGTGTGGGATCGGGCGTGTGTGTGTGAAATATATAAACATTAGAGAGACAGAATAAATGTCATCCTAAATAAATCTGTCCAGCTATCTATGTAAACTGTATGATAAATATATTTATATAGAAACTAAATTATTTCATATAGATATAGCTATCAAGGTGGGGATATGAAATGAGCAGCCTTCTTGAATTGGTATTCTAAAGAACTCTTCATCCCTCAAAAGCTTAAAAACCACTTTTATCCTCATTAAGTGATCTTTCTGCTGTCAGGGAACAATACGAATCACATCATTGGAATGCCAAAGACAGTTGTTAATAAGGAAAAACATATATTGCCACAGGTAGTCAAGGCCTGGAAATACCATCTGAAATGGCCGGTCTAATGGAGGAAGTGGGTGGATCCTCAGACCCCTGGCAGAGTTTGGGGTGCCATTATCAAAAGATGGGGGCCTGGACACTAGGGGACGGGCCAGAGCGAAGACAGCAGTGTTCTCTGTATCCATTGACCCGTCTTTCTCTTCGGAAACTCGTTCCCGCGTCTGTAAACGGAACACCATTATCCTCCTGACCAAAATGTGATTAGCAAAAGGAAAAGAGTTTGTGTTCATAATATGTGAGATTTCTTCCCAGAACAGAAATAATGAACCTTTGAAGGTGTGCCCTTGAGATAATCGCCAGGAACGTAGATCAGAAGTCAGCGAGCCGTGGCCCTCGGGAAGAGCCCGGCTGGTCTGTTTTGATAGAACAAGTGTCATTGAAGCGGCCGCCGCCGTTTGTTTACGGACGGTTTGTGGCGGCCTTGGCACCACGGTGGCGCGGCTGACTGATGGCAACAGAGACAGCTGCCGTGTGGCCCGCAGTGCCCATACCTGGTCCTTCCCGGAGAAGGTTGCCCGCCCCTCCTGGAGATGATGGAGGGTTGGGTGAAACGTGCACGTGCTGCTGCTTCCGGTGATGGATGCGGCCGGGGGGATGGATGCCCAGGAAGGGTTACCAGTGGAATGCGTGTGACGGCGGCGTCGGCCTCCTTCCCGGGGCTCCGCTGCGGCCACCCTTAACCCTTTGCTCTCTGTCCTTTGCCAGACTCCGACCTGAGCATGCGCACCCTGAGCACGCCCAGCCCGGCCCTGATATGTCCACCGACCCTGCCCGGATTTCAGAATGGAAGGGGCTCGTCCACCTCGTCGTCGTCCATCACCGGGGAGACGGTGGCCATGGTCCACTCCCCGCCCCCGACCCGCCTCACCCACCCGCTCATCCGGCTCGCCTCCCGACCCCAGAAGGAGCAGGCCAGCATCGAGCGCCTCCCGGACCAGGCCATGGTGCAGATCTTCTCCTTCCTGCCCACCAACCAGCTGTGCCGCTGCGCGCGCGTGTGCCGCCGCTGGTACAACCTGGCCTGGGACCCGCGGCTCTGGAGGACTATCCGCCTGACGGGCGAGACCATCAACGTGGACCGCGCCCTCAAGGTGCTGACCCGCAGGCTCTGCCAGGACACGCCCAACGTCTGTCTCATGCTGGAAACCGTAACTGTCAGTGGCTGCAGGCGGCTCACGGACCGAGGGCTTTACACCATCGCCCAGTGCTGCCCGGAACTGCGGCGCCTGGAGGTCTCGGGCTGTTACAACATCTCCAACGAGGCGGTCTTCGACGTGGTGTCCCTGTGCCCCAACCTGGAGCACCTGGATGTGTCAGGTAAACGGCAGCTGACCTCCCGTCGGTGGGGCCCTCCGGTGCACCGTCCCGAAGCGGGAGAGGGACACCGCTGCCTGGAGGAGGTCCCCTCCCTGATAGCCAGCAGGGACGGAGGGTGGGCAGCAGGGAGGCTGACGTTTCCGGAGAAACTGTCTCTATGTAATCAGGACCCCAGGAGACCAGAGGTCTCCCTTTCGTCAAACAATGCCAACTTCTTCTTTTTTTTTTTTTTTTTTTTAATTTTTTAATGTTTATTTATTTGAGAGAGAGAGAGGAGAGCATGAGCAGGGGAGGGGCAGAGAGAGGGAGACACAGAATCTGATGCAGGCTCCAGGCTCCGAGCTGTCAGCACGGAGCCCGACGCGGGGCTCGAACCCACGAACTACGAGATCATGAACTGAGCTAAAAGTCGGACGCTTCACCGACTGAGCCACCCAGGTGCCCCAGACAATGCCAACTTCTTAAAGGCACTAGTGTCACCGTTTTGTCTGGCCGTTAAGTTAGTCTGACTTTTAAATAACGCCCTTCCTCCCCATGGCTGTCACTTAATGTCAGAGCAACCACAGAAATGGGAACCAAGTAACTAACTCCGACACAGGCAGTTTAGACACCACCCTGCGTCTAAACTGTTATTGTTCCACGGAGCCCAAAAGCTGTGTCTGAGCTGACTCTGTGCTCTGGGCTGTGCTCAGAATTGCCTGCCATCTTGCAGACACCGGGGAAAATCCATCCTGTCCAAGTGTCTCCTTATATTTCACCTCCACTCTCCTCACCCTTGGGTTGATTTTGTATATATATATTTTTTACGCAGCATTCTCAATTACGTAGTGCAAGAATCAGGCCCATCGAGGGAAGCCTTTAGATCTTTTTAAAATTGAAGGAAATCCCAGCATGGTTGCTTTGCTCGAAAACCTCTCTCCGGCAGGAAGAATTAAAACCCAGACTCACACTTTGGTGCCAGACGTGGATCCAGCCGGACTGACAGCCTTTCTTTATCTCCTTCACTGCCCAGTCAAAAGGCCAACATTTGAGAGGCTGAAATGTGTTAAGATGCATCAGGGAGTTAAAGAAACGAACAGCCTGAGCCACAACCTCAGGGATGGTTGGGGAGGGGTCAAGCAGTAAAAACCACGGTGACAGGCAAATAAACAGAACTTGGGATTTACAAGCATCTGAGGGAAATGAGACCCTCCAACAAAATCTGAAGGAAAAGTCCACTCTCTGAGCTTGCTCTCTCTTTCAAAAGCCGACATCTGAAAATATTTCAGATGACAGTCAATTATTTTTCGCAGATTCTTTCCCTTGCTGGAAAGCAACTCGTTTCTCCCCTCCTTCAGCTGGCTTCAGGACAAAACCATAGTAACCGTACGTTCAGTTAGTCATGAGCAGCTGCGGGCATAAAGAGGCAGGAAACAAAGAGGTTTTCTTACATTTTTCCTCCAAGGAATTCTGGAAAGAGAACGCATTGTGATGTGATGGAGACTGGTTTCAAAACTCTGTGATTTGGGACAGTTCACAGCTTTCTCTCGATGTGTTTCCTCTTCAGTTAAAAAAAAAAAAAGTGAGGAATTGGCTTCTTTAACATGCTAAGATTCTGAACATTGTGAGCCTGGTTTTTAGACACCTCGTTTCCTTTTCTTTTCGAAAATCAGATTAGAGAAGGCCTTGTTTTTGGAATCCCCATCTTTGTTAAAGGAGTTCCCATGCACCCTTCATCCAGGCTGCAAATTGTGCCCTCTCTTTTGGAGTCCTTTTGAAATTCAGAAATGTGGAAACTACTTTGGGAATGGAAATTCCTGGGCTTCTAACTGAGTGAGTGGACCCTGCTTCGCCCTTTTGACTAACCATTACGTAAGCCATGATGCCCTCCTTCTGTCTCACCCTAATTTGCAGAGCCTAATATATTTGTGGCTTTCTCACATGCCCTCTCTGTGACCCCCTGTGATCTGTGTGGTGATTATATACACAAGGGAATCTCTAACTCACCAAGTTAAGAGCACAGAATTCCAGCTGGGGGGGGGGGGGTGTCCAAATGGTGCCCTCCAGTTTTGAGGGAATCTGGCAACATTATGTTGATACCGGGAGAAGCCAGAGGGCTGCCAGAGGTAATTTCCCTATGCCTTGTTCCCTTTGGTTTTCAAGTTGACCTTCTCGTTGGCAGTAAACTTGACTTCGCAAGATTCATCCCTGATCTAGAGCTTAATTCCCCGAGAGGATGTGAGACTGCCTTCCTTGAACCTAGTGTGCCCACCTTAAAAGCTATCTTTTCCAGTCATTGAAACTGACTATAACTAGCTGTAGGGTTTTGTCATGATCACGTATTACCTTGTATTAATATTTAGTCTGGGTTCTTCAAAGAAACAGAGTGTGTGTGTGTGTGTGTGTGTGCGTGCAAAGAGATCTATCTGCCATCTGCAAGCTGGAGACCCAAGAGAACTGGAAACTGGAAGAGAACAGTTCAGTCCAAGTCCACAAGCCTGAGAACCAGGACTGCTGATGGTATGAGTCTCAGCTCGAAAGCAGGAGGAGACCCATGTGTCAGTTCAAACAGTGAAAGCAGAGACAGAATTCTCCATTCCTCCACCTTTTGGCCTGTTCAGGCCCTCAACAGATTGCACGATGCCCATCCACACTGGGGAGGGCAGTCTGCCTTACTGAGTCCACTGATTCAGATGGTAATGTTACCCAGAAACGGGTTCACAGGTACCCCCAGAAACGTTGCGCCACGTGTCTCGGCACCTTGTCATCTACTCACGTTGACACATAAAATTAACTGTCACCATTAATAATATCTTTGAACGTCAATGGAATGTGGTAAAGCCAGGCAATTTTCAAAGTGTAAAACCGCGTAATTATTGCAGATGAAATTGCTTCAAAGGGTCCTCTTCCAACTGGAGACCTGGGAGTCCTCCTTGCTTTTCTTTTCCTGATCTTATACACAGAACCAGTAGAATCCTGTGCAGGTGTTTCTACTTGCCCAGTACCTTGATTCTCTCCCCTCTCCTCTACCTGCTGCCATGATGCATGATTCACTAGCCATTCTCCTTACGTTCATCTCAACCCGATCAACCGACCCTCCACACAACCAACCTCCAGCGGGACTTTTCTTCAGACAGCAAGTCAAACCATACATTTTCCTGCATAAAATTTCCAGTTGCTCCCCATAACCTCCAGGAAGAATTCAAGTTCTGCAGCAAAGCGTATACGGCCCTTCATGAGCTGCACTAGGTTCGCATGTCACTTTTTCCACTCAGTGCTCCCCTCTATGGAGCCATTGGCTCTATACACGTGTGCACGTTTCTCCAAACACATCACATCTGTGCACACTGGGGTGTGTGGACACCTCTCTGGCTTACATGCTGTTCCCTCATCTGTCCCTCCCCAACAACCCTCTTAACAGCCTTCTCATTGGTCAAGCTCTAATCCAAGTATCCCCTAAGGAAAGCCTTCCCTGCCTGACCCCCAGCAAGTTAAGTTTCCTCCCAGCTCTTTGCCTTTTGAGTACAGGCAGGTAAAGCATCACTGGGTTTTGCAATTGAGTATTTGTATATTCCCAGAGTCCTTTCTCTCAATTCATTATAAGCTTTATGAGGGCAAAAATGAGGCATGTTCTGTCTTTGCACTCGAGGATACCACAGTTATGTGAACTTATGTGTGTCAAAGTCTTCAGTGGTCATCTTGACTTCTAAAAGGTTCAGACAAAATTGCCATTGGTTAATACTCTAAACACGCATTTAGGAAGCTACAGTGGCTAAAACTTCCTTATCAGGAGAAGTGGTTTGGTTGGGAGATTAATAAATATCAATGGTTAACATAAATATTAAATATTTAAGTATCAAATAAACATGTATGCTCTGCTCCAAACCGTGTAGCAGGCATGCACTAAGTCATGACTGTTGTCATTGTTTTCGGATTGTCATTGTTATAAACATGCTTGGAAGTCAGTACTTGGTCTATGTTGACTTCGCCATCTTATATCCCAGAGAAGGTAGAGGTATTACCCCAATAACGAGAGGAAGTGTTAACGAAGATTATATTTGTGAAAGGAGAACCAAATCTGGAACTAACTGAAGAAACGCCAGAGATCTGTTCAACCTATATTGTTCATTTCCCACTGAGTACTATCCATACTCCTTACCCTGAGTATTAGGGCAGGCCCCATAATCTGATCCCAGTGGACCATTCCTATCTTAGTTCCCATCAAATCGTTCCAGAAACCCTGCATTCCACCCTGTGGAAACTCGTCACAACCCCTCTGCCCCCCTGCTTTCTTGTCTCTCATATTTGCTCGTGCTGTTACTTACTACCTGAGCTCCATATTATGTAACCAAACTGCTCCGCTCGGTCAAGAATCCCCTTATAGATAATCACTGCTTCCAAGACTCCTGAGTCCTCGGTATCTAAATGTTCACTTCGTGCCGACACAGGTACAGTAAATCTCTCATGCGGTTCATCAGCTGCCCGCCATATCCTCGTCATTTCTTACCTCCTCTCCTATAACTGAAGCCCTGGATCAGGAAACGTTCCCTAGTCTGGCTGTACAAGTCCCATAATATTACTGAGTGTGAGATACCTCATCTTTAAAAAAGTAAAGGTTAATTGGGAGGATTTCTAAGGTGGTCTGCACCTCTGTAATGTATCAATGCATGAACTAATCACAGATACTACCTACTCAGCCACGGACCAATTTATTTTCTTCTCAAGCCAAACCTAACAAGCCTGTAGGAATTAAGACCGAAGCTTAAATTTAAAATTACTGCTCTAAAACAATACAAGCATATCAAAGTAGCATCTTCCACCAAAACTGAGCGTAACCAGTATTTCATTAAATTGGGGACTCAGTTTCAAACACAAGGCATGCATTTCCCTGAATCAAACACACTGTCCTTCCTGGAGTGCATCGGATTTTACTAGATATTTAAGATAAATAAATAAATAAGAAACCAGAACTAAGAGTTTAGGAACAAAGGTTGTCGTATGATCTTGAAAACCAAAGTGCCTTCACAGGCATCACAGATGGGAAAACCACTACTGTGGACATAGAAATTCCATAGAAACAGGATTACAGTTGTTCTAACAAAAAAAGAAACTCAAAACAAAGGACGATTTCAAAGCCGAAGTTGAAACTGAAAGGAACAACTTTCAAAGCAGAAGCTGAACCACCTTCTGCAAAACCACAGAGGCTACTGGAGCAGAGTGGACAGCCTGTGACGAGTCACAGCTTTGTTCTCCAGCATTGGACTGTATGCTTTACTCCTTCCTGAAATTCTTTGACTTGGTAGCACTTGGCTTTTGAACCTCATTACTCCCAGGGCCTGAATTTTATAAGAGTTTCCTGGGCAGCCTGCCAAGACGTGGGAGGAAAGTCCCCATTAGCACTATTATGTCACCACTTGGGAGCTTGGGTATTGCTTGAGCAGCCAGAGCACGGAGGTGCCTGAGGTGAAGCACCTGGCTTTGGAATTGCCAGAAGGATTCAGGATGAGCACAGAGAAAATGGAAAATGTATATACACTTTATGTAGTGGGATGAAATATCTATCCATACACATTGATTTATGTTACATATTGATGGCACACCATTTATATTTATATACTAAAACTATACTGTAATATACATATTTTACATACATAAAACTATACTGTAATATATATATGTATATGTAATATTACAGTATAGTCTTTATATAAATATTACAGTACAGTCTTTATATAAATATAAATGGTGTGCCATCAATATATAACATAAATCAATGTGTATGGATAGATATTTCATCCCACTACATAAAGTGTGTGTGTGTATATATATATATATATATACACATAAAGTGTATAATACATATGTATACATATGTAAAATATGTATATTACTGTATGTTTTTATGTATAGTATATTTGTATATACAGTATATTATATATATTTATATATTAATATATAGTGAACTGAAATATATATTGAAATTCGTATTTCATATATGATTATATACAGTATATGATGTATACAATGTATAATTTATACACATATTCTTAGGGTAAGAATAGCTAGATTTAGGGAGATAGCTAAAGACATCTTCCAATCGTGTGAGGAAGGACAGAGTATTAAAGGGATTTCTAGGTCTAAAAAAAAAAAAAACAAAACACAAAAATCTTCCTAAGCATTAATTTCCTCATCAGTAAAATGGATTAGGAATCAGGTAAGAAAATGTCCATAAAAGCATTCTGTAAACTTCATAATGTAATACAAATAAGAGGCATTATAATTCATTGTAAAATAGACAACTGTTTTGCAGTATAAATATACATCAGCCATGGTCAAAGTCTTGAGGACATTTAAATGTTTGAATTTAAATTATCCTATCTAAGTGGGGCAGAAGTAACTCTAGACCAAGGTCCGCAAGTATTTCCTAGAGACTCATATAGGCTTCAGGGGCCAAGGGGTGAAGTCATATATTTTGTGCATCCTTAACTACAGAGAGAAAACTCCTCGTCCCACCCCCCCCCCCATTTGATGGGGGTGGGCCTCCCGTGTGCTGGGCATGCTTTATCCCTAATTTCCATCTGCTAGAGACATTTCTGATATGAAAGCCCTGGCCTGAGGGGAAAGGTCTGCCTAGCATGTGGGAAGAAGAAGGAAGTGTTATGGACTGAATGCCTGTCTCCCCCAAATCCATGTGGAAACCCTAACCCATGGTGTGATGGTATTAAGAGGTGGGGCCTTTCAGAAGTAATTAGGTTTAGGTGAGGTCATGAGGGAAGAGCCCCTATGACAGGATCAGAGAACTTGCTCTTCTCTCTACAGTGTGAGGATACAGCAAGAATGCAGCTGTCTACAAGAGGGTTCTCATCAGGAATCAGGAACTGAATTGGCTGGCACCTTGATCTTAGACTTCCCAGCCTCCAAACTGTGAGAAATCAATATTTGTTGTCTACAAACAAGTAAAATCAGTTGTCCTCTCTGATCTTCCTATAGAAGGTTCTCTTCGCTCTATAATTCACTCATTCATTCATTCAACAGATACTTAGTGAACAGCAGCTATGAACCAGGGATGAGGGGTACAGCAGTGAACAGCCCAGAATCCCTTTCCTCGGGAACTTATATTGCAGAGTGAGGACAGCAAATACATAAATGAACCAATAAATGCATCGTGCCACAAAGTGATGAAAAGTGTTGAAAATAAGTGGGAGTCAAGCCGGGGGTACCACTTGATACAGGGTGATTGGGGAAGAGTTGGCCAATAAGTTGGACATTTGCTCAGAGACCCAAGAGAGTGGGGATGGCCCACGGGGCAACCGGGGAAGCACGGTACAATGCATAGACATTGAGGCCCAAAGGCACCTGGAGGTATCTGGGAACCAGCAAGGAGGCCAGTGGAGTCAGAGGAGTGGGGAAAGAGATGACGTCAGAGAGCACAGCGGTGCCGGTCCTCAGAGGCCCCCTCAGACTTGAGGTTTCACACATGGAGTGCCATGGGTGGTATCCAGAGGCTTTGAGAAAAGTGACATGATTCCAGTTCTGTTTTTCAGGAGAGCAGCTCTGAGGATAAAGTTGGGAGTAAGGACGGGGCAGGGATACTGATTGAGTCGCTAGAGCAATAATCCAGGTGACACAGTTGTTCTTGGACCAAAGAGGGTTGAATTGAGTCTCCAGGTGGCCACCTTATCTCAGATTAATAATTATGTGTATTTCCCTGGAGTTTCCAAGTACCTCTGTACCCATCATCTCACTGAATCCTCAATATATCCCAACAGTAGAGGCACACCAGCTACTCATGCTCGTTGCATAGAGGAGAACCTTGAGACACAGAAGTTAGGCGTCCTGCCTGGGGCCATAAAAAGGCAGACCTGAACCAGCTGTGCCTCCCAAGCCAGCGCTCTTTCTGCCAACCCTAGACCATGGCCAACCCTAGACCATGGCCAACCCTTCTTGCATTACCTTACCTCTTTGACCACAGAGCTACCAGACCACTGCAGGGTGAGAAGCGGCCCTTAGGGAGCTTCCGGAACGTTCCTGGGCCAGGGCAAGATGTTTTACAAGCAGGGTCTCCTTTATTCTTCACAGCCACCTTTCAGGGAACGGGATCATTCCCCCTTTTAAGACAAAGGAAGTGCTCCTTTTAAGCGATCACCCCTCATTTTAAGACACAGGAAGGACTGATTGGCCCAACATCCGGCAACTGGTGGTGGATGTGGAATTCAAAGCGCAGTTTTCCGACTCAAAAGCCCGGGAAGCCTCTGCAACCCAGATAACCGAAGTTGTTACCCGATCAGATAAACACGCAGGACCGGTTCTTGCTTTCCCTTCTCCGCGGGGGCCACAAGAGGGAAAGGGTAACGCCGGGGCCGCGCACGTTGGCGGGGCGGGGCAGCAGGACCCCGCGACGGTACCCCTCCTTCGCGGAGGGGATCGGGGCTCCCCCCCCCCCCCCCCCCCCCCCCGCCTTCCCGGAGGTTCTCTGAGCGTGTGTTCTGTCTCTCCGTGCAGGGTGCTCCAAAGTGACCTGCATCAGCTTGACCCGGGAGGCCTCCATTAAACTGTCCCCCTTGCACGGCAAACAGATTTCCATCCGCTACCTGGACATGACGGACTGCTTCGTGCTGGAGGACGAGGGCCTGCACACGATCGCCGCGCACTGCACGCAGCTCACCCACCTGTACCTGCGCCGCTGCGTGCGCCTCACCGACGAGGGCCTGCGCTACTTGATGGTCTACTGCGCCTCCATCAAGGAGCTGAGCGTCAGCGACTGCCGCTTCGTCAGCGACTTCGGCCTGCGCGAGATCGCCAAGCTGGAGTCGCGCCTGCGGTACCTCAGCATCGCCCACTGCGGCCGCGTCACCGACGTGGGCATCCGCTACGTGGCCAAGTACTGCGGCAAGCTGCGCTACCTCAACGCCCGGGGCTGCGAGGGCCTCACGGACCACGGCGTGGAGTACCTCGCCAAGAACTGCGCCAAGCTCAAGTCCCTGGACATCGGCAAGTGCCCGCTGGTGTCCGACACGGGCCTGGAGTGCCTGGCCCTGAACTGCTTCAACCTCAAGCGGCTCAGCCTCAAGTCCTGCGAGAGCATCACGGGCCAGGGCCTGCAGATCGTGGCGGCCAACTGCTTCGACCTGCAGATGCTCAACGTCCAGGACTGCGAGGTGTCCGTGGAGGCCCTGCGCTTCGTGAAGCGCCACTGCAAGCGCTGCGTCATCGAGCACACCAACCCCGCCTTCTTCTGAGCGCGCGTGGCGCGCGCCGCACGGACCC
Organism: Panthera uncia; assembly: GCF_023721935.1. NCBI lineage: Eukaryota > Metazoa > Chordata > Mammalia > Carnivora > Felidae > Panthera > Panthera uncia. Next base: position 139,748,583 of record NW_026057577.1, on the reverse strand, counting down.
CCACGAACCCCTTTCTAGAAAGCAGCGTATGTAAGCACCGACCGCCGCTCGCTCGTAACGGCTCTTTCTTCCTGGAAGGTTCTTAGGCATCCGGCTTTTCTTTCTCCCTATGTCTGGCGGGCCCACAGGGGTCAAGGGAAGGAAGGGGGGGGGGAGAGCCCGGGGGAGCGGGGGGAGGGGCACGAATTTCTGTTGACAGCGAACCGGTTGTGTGGTCGGGTCATGCCGAGGCAGCGTCTCGTCTCCCGAAAGGTGTGCCTCGGCAAGCTGGCGGCGGAGTGTTGGAGGACGCCTCTTTTCTCTGTCTCTCCGCCCCTGGCCACCTCCCAGGCTTCCACGCGCACCCCCTGCGCCCCCGCCTCCACCCCCACCCCGCCCTCGCCAGCAGCAGCCACAAATCCTTCGAATAGTGATGCTCTCCGGACCTCCTCCCCCTTAAACTGCTTCATTGGCCTAAGCCCTACCCATCAATCCCACACCCAGGCAGATTCTCCTTAAAGAATATACAAAGTGGTATATACAAAGTGCTAACGACCCTTTTCTAAAGAACCACTTGTCCAGGCAGCACGGTGCAGGGGAGGGAGAGGGAGTGGGGGCTGCATTCTTCCCCCCAGCTCTGCCGCTAAATAGCTGTGTGACCTTGGGCAAACCACTTGACCTCTCTGGGCTTCAGCTTCCAGCACTGAAGCAGAGGCCACCCCTGCCCCAAGATCCGCTCCCTTCCCATTTTAGAACTGAGGAGACAGAAATGTCAATAAACAGGAGCACTCTGGCCTGGACCGTAGGAGGCATCCACCTCTTCCAAGAGTATTGGTTTTGGAGGGTGCTTTCAGGAGATTCAGAAGTGCCAGCGTGAATGCCCTGTAGTTCCTTCGCTCCAATCCGAATGTCACTCCACCCCTGTTTATTTTGGTGGGTGAGTCTCTTGGGCACCTTCCCTGTCCCCCTAGGTGGATCGTTTCTGTGACAAGGGCTTCCCACATCGGTGCATCCCACGCCATCTTGTGGAGGCAATGGGATCCCTACGCACAGCACAGCCCATATCCCCAGTCAAGGTGATCTTGCTGAGTGTTTTCAAATAGGAGGAAGGACCCTCACGATTTTTAATTAACAAGGGAGGCCCAAGAGAACGCATGTCTTCCAAGGTTTTTCCAGTCCCTCTCAGTGCACCTGTGGCCTGCATCAGGCAGGTCTGCCCGGCAGCTGGCAGGAACAGGCCTGTTGGTTCTTTGTCATTCAGATCACATTTCGACCTTTCTCATCTATTTATTTCTTTGGGCATCCAGACATCATCGCATGAAGCCTGTTGGGGTTAAGTCGTAAGTGTTTAACGGTGCAGATTTGCCACCTCGGGTGCCTTCTCCCATGGCTCTCTAAATGTTCTCTGTCCAAGAATGCACAACAGACTTTCAGGTGTTTAAATACTGTTCACTCAAAAATGTCAGGCAAATGCAAGAAGGAAGTTGATACAACTCAGGCGCCGGTCCACCAACCAGGCCCTTGGAATAGAACGTTAAAATTATTGCCAAATAGGAACTTTAAATGGCCCTATTTGGATGGTGATCCATTTGCTAGCTTCATGCGTGTGAGATCAGGATGCCAGAAGAAAAGTCCGCTGCTCATTTTCATGAAATTTAGTTGCCTTTGGTTAATCCACACATGACTTTTCCCAGATTATTCTCTAGCCACCACTCTCCTTCAACACTATTCAAGTACTCAGCCATTTCTTTCTCAAAGGGTCCATCGCCCCAACCCAGAACCTCTGCATCTCCAAGCCAGGTGTATGGAATTTGTTTCACATCGAGCCCACACGCAAGTCAACAGCTGCACTCCCACCATAGGCTCACTGTGTTTCTTTGTCTTATGTTGGGAAGGAAAAGATAGAGTGACGTGGCACCTGCCCAGGGGGTTTCTCTCGTGCGTCATATGACATCACCTCCTCTGCAGTCAACATCGCCAACAACTTAGTGTGCAATCGATACTACGTGCCACGGGGGAAAATGAATTGCTTGGCTGGGAATAGTATCCTGGCGATAGCACAGGGTTTAGAGTCATGGATGAGGTTGAAGGTAGCATTCCCCTGCTCTGTGACTGTCTAAAATTTCAGAATTTGAGAGCCAACAAAGGATTGTCCCTACCCCTTGGCACCGGGGTCTTCCAAGTGGTATTTTCATACTCCCAGAATGAGAAGAGAGATCCAAAATGGCTCCCTGAACCAGAGAATAGGTGTCCCATTAAAAATACCTTTATCACCATCACCTGACCGCATCACCTAAACTGTCTTCCAAACATGAGTCAAAGGTGACCTCTACATTCATTGCCCAGCACATGCTGTCTTTCCCCGTCTCTCCCTTTTCCCCGTCTTCTCTTCATCCGCTTTGCCTCCACTTGGGGTGGGAATCTATGGCAGAGGTCACTGGGGAAACAGCTCAGCAGATTTTTAGAGACCAAGCAAAAGGCCTCACTAGGAAATCTCTCTGTTTTAAAACATTGCTTCCTTCCTGCCTCTGCGAAAATGAATGCTCATTGTTGTTTTTTTATTTCTAATGTTCAATCACTGCGTGCTGTATGACTCTAGAAAGCCTTAATTTACTACCACCAAGAAATAAAGCAATATGTTGGTAATTGGGTTAAGCCTCATTTAATACCCTGGCCAGAGGAACATGGTGTTCAGAGAGGGACATCCAAGGGCGAGCAAGCTCTCTTCTGAAGTAGAGAGCAAGTCAGGTCACTGCAGCTCTTGTCCACTTAAAGTTGCATTTTGTCATTTCCCTTGGTTCAGTGACTGTGGCTGAAAATTAGGAAGCGGGTGAAAAATCATTACCTTCACAGTTTGGTTCAGGTCTTCAGTTCCTTAACCCAAACTCTTGGAGTCAGATGTATTTTGGAATTCATAATTTTTTTTTATATTTTAGGAAGCTACCTGTGGTGTATTTTGAAATACCTCTAGCAGAGTCTAGAACAGCACCCTTAGTCAAACATTAGTCAAACATGTTAGCAATAGGTACAAATAGTCACACTGTGTAAGATTATTAGAGACTATAAAGAGCCTTGCATCCATTCAGGTCAGATTCTGTCACCAAATTAATTTGCACCAAACACAATGGAAAAAAAATCTATTCTTTCAGAGATTTCCAGATTTCAGAATTGTGGATAAGTAACTGTGGACCTGAATGTGCTTCCCCTGGCCCTAATGCAAACACTGGAGTAATCTTCAAAATTATGCTATTGGTTGTTATAAATCTTTTAAAAGGTCTTAAAGCATTAAAACCGCCTAGCAGGGAAATATGGCAACTTGATCTAAAAGGAAAAATTATAATTCAGTTGGAAAAAAGAAAATGCCGATTGTCTACTCACCAACACCTTTAGATCCAAGAAATCAATAGGGCAGAAAGCAAGTACTGAGAGACGAATGGCACACTTCAGCCTTAGCAAGTAAAAAGGTTTTAAGAGATATTGATTTTAAATGTATTTGTCCTCAGCCTTCTTCGGGTCCTATGTCAGCTGTTTAATGACTGTCACGTTAACCAATAGGACGGTTAACTACCTGGGAACATTAAGGTGAGGTAGCCCCAGGCGGCTCCTGTCAAGATCCCAGAATAAAGCCAGCAGTAAGTAAAATGCATTTGTCCTTGAGGTTCATGACTTCTGAGATTGACATTTGTTCAGAATTAGCAAAAGTCTTCAAGAAACTTGATATCCAAGAGCGTGCGGCCTGAAACCACACAGGTCGGACATTTTTAAGAGGAAAAGTAACTCGATAACATTGCTACCCACGTCTAAGTTTTCACAGAGAAGTCACAAAAACTGGTACATTTGTTCAAGAGCTAGCAGTCATGATTGGTTAAGAAAGACATTAGTTTGAAGAACTGCTGAATCGACAGTAGGGGAGGGGAGAGAGCATATTTAGAGACCTGGTAAACACTGAAGTGAAAACGTTCATACAGACAATCTGTGAAATCAGGTGGGGTTCCCTCTTGCATGCTGTTTGGTCAAGTGGTTTCTCCTCGATCCATTCACCAGACATGGTTCTTGATGTTGCAGGAAGGGAAGGCACGGGGGAAGGGGCGTGCCTGTCCTCATCTGTCTGCGGTGGATGCTGATGCTACCACTGAGACGCCCCCAAACACAGCTCTGGGTGCCCAAAGAGCAACTCAGGCACTTTCATTAATGGCCACCTGGTGGGTCGAGCTGTTCAACCTGGGCGGAGAAATACTCCCACGGACACTCAGATTGGGGGCACCCCGTCCAGGATGTACCTGGCATGTGACTGTTCCTCCTTTTTCTCTGAGTGCGCCATTCTCCCCTAAAGTCACAGGTCCGTTTTGTAGAGGCTTTCTCCCCACCTTCAAGCCACCAGATCTCCTAGGACCTGCTAAACCCACCTGGGAAGGAACATCTCCATTTGGAAGCTGGAGGTGGCCCAATCCCTGCCTGTCACCGGCATCTCCAGCAGAGCTATCCCAAGAAATATCTGCAACTAGGATGCTGGTCTTGTGAACCACCCAGGAGGGCTCCCTTTAAACTCTGAATTCTTGCTCAGGTGTTAGCGACCAGCATCATCCAGGTACCAAGGATGGCCTTGAAGATCACTTTAAAAAAAACAAAAAACAACAAACCTTGACCTAAATATTTCCAATCTAGCCATTTCTGTACTGTGGAATGTTTCTCTTTGCAGTCACTGAGCTACCGAGTTTTACACTGATGAGATCAAGATGTCTGAACTCTGTCCTGACCCATGAGGATCAGGGTATGATGGAGACAGGAAACTACAGCCATTCTCCATAAACAAAGGATGCCCAGGGAGTGCCAGTCATTTTCTTCTGAAGGAGCAGACAGTACCCGGCAACCTGCAACCCCTCTCCAAAGGTTTATCGAGCTGGTACTATGATAGGATCTGGGTAGATACGAGATAATATCCTTACCCCAAGTGGAACCTTGGATCAAATAACTATACTATCATGTAATGAGCTGTAGAAGGGGAAGGGGAATATAAAAAGGACAGAGGCAACACCCTTTCATTTATTCTTCCAACAAATAATTTACTAAGAACTTAATATGTGCCAGACGCTGTGGTGGCACTAAGAGTCTTCCCCTGATTGAGTTTACCCAAGAAGTAATTTTCGTCACCCTATGGAGAAGAGTAAGCACTTAGGGACTCATCTCAGAGGTAGGGACCCTTGAACTGGATTTCGTAACTCCGTCAAGGGGAGCATCACAAGCCATGGTGCACTTGAACATCCACAACAGCATACATGGAGCCCACTCAGGAAGACAATATTTAATAAGGCTAACAAAGCAATTTCTCCTTACCATAAGTTAACATTATCATAATACTAACTATACCAACTCTAAGTTAACTTTGTTAACTTGAGGTAGTCATACGGAAATAGCAAGTTCTGTTCTGTTCTAACATCATCCCACAGCGTAACTCCTGGGTACACATACACATGCTTTCATACACACACACACACACACACACACACACACTACTTTAAAGAGTGGGGACGTTCTGTGAAAACAACCCTGCAACAAAATTTCTTGAACAAACTCTGACAAACCTCAACCAGCTTGACTGTCCTCCCAGACAGCATACATGGTAACAGTTCAAGCATAGTCGCACGCCTGAGAACCTGCAGTCAGGATTTCTCCAGAATCTAGCACAGGGAGAGGATGCTAGAAGCCCCTTCCCTCAGTTATCCTTGGATTCTTCAGCCCACATAAGTGCTCTTTGGTACCACTCCAGTTGTTACATGTTTATGATGGGAACGGTCAGAATAATTGAGGCTTCTCAATTTACCATGCCCCTTTATTGCAAACCAGTCCGTGTCAGTAATGTCAAAAATATCAGATGGCCCAAGTAAAATTGATTCAGTAGCCATTAAAATTGGCAAGAAATTGATTTTGTTTGTAAATTCGCTGAGAATGGGTTCTTTGAAACCTCAAATACTATCAGGCTTGTGAAGGTGAAATCATCTGCCACAGTAAGAATTCACCAAATGACGGAAGCAATCAGAAAATGCGAGGGTGGTGGCTTTTAATTTCTGTTTCACTGCAGTGAGACACAGCTATCCTTGTGGTTTTCCAGAGCCCCGAATGTCTTCCGGAGTTTGAGAAGGCATATTAAGGCCATTTCCAGATAAGCATGCAAAAGATAGAGGGAAAGAGATTTCTAACTACAAAGATTAACCAGGCATCAGCACTCCCTCTTTCTCCAAACTTCTACCACCACTAATGAACACAGCCACCCTCTATAAGTTTTTTTTTTTAATTGCAGGTTTCACATCAATAATGTATTTAAACAAACTTACATGGTCTTTTTCATTTCTGAGAAAGTAGATAATGGGACAAAACTGTCACAACTGATAAACGGCCTTTCTTGTTTTATCTCAAAGCCTTTCTTTTGGAGATGGAGACCAAAGTAGATATAATTACCTTTGTAGATTTCTACACTTTTCATACTTACAGGCTAACTACACAAATGCATTGGATTTCAACTGTACAAGTCTTCATTTTTGCAATCCCTCCCCTTAATAATGAAGAAATGTGAGAAGTGTTGGGTTTTCATGCTCCCTGGCCACTTAGTAAAGCCCCTAAAGAGATCATTTTGCTGAACAGATTCTGCTCTTAGTAAGAAAACCAGAGAGGGAGAATTCACACCATTTCTCTTTTTCTCATTACAACCACAGAGGCCAATATGTGATTTACGACAGAGTTGATCTATATGAATGGCGTCTGTGCCACAAAGGCTTTCCATTAGCAAGTTGGACTGTGAGACTCCAGTTGGCTCTATGTTCATAATTTAAAAATATCCAAAGAATAATGACCATGGATGCACTGGAAGGCTGGAGACCAAAAGGCTGTAGATTTAAAGAAAAGAGAGAGAGAGAGAGAGAGAAGCACTTAAATAATGAATGACCTCTTGCTCACATAATGAAAACCAGAGTCTCCTCCGGATTTCCAAGCTGGCATTGTTTCACCGGTGCCATCGCCTTAGGGCTCCTGTGTGTAATGTTTCTTTTAAAAATAGTGCACAGAGGAAAGCGATGGGAAATACAAACATTGCCACGGGAGAGCCTTAGCCTCCCTTCCTTTTCAAACTAGTGTTTAATCCCAAATGCATGTGGCAAAATAGTCTTGAAGGTGATCGAGTTATGGAAGGACTCCTTTTGCATTTACAAAAAGAAAAGCCACACGTTCTCCAGTGCTGAAGTGTTTCTGTTTTTTTAACTTCCCTCACGCTAACTTCGTTGGCCTTGTGGCTCTAATGCCTAACTGCTCACGGCCAATAACTTGTCCCGTCCAGGAAGAAAAGTGACCTTTCTTACCCGACTTTCTGAACAACGCAAAGAACTGTATCAGACTGCCCCATCGCAAAGTTCCTCTCCAGGGCTTGGGAGCCCGACGTTAACCCTGGCGGTAGCTGAAATCCAAGAACGGTCTTGGGGAAATCTGGCTAAAAGTCTCCTTTGGCTGAAACTAAGTCACCCTTGGTAATTCTTAGGGTGATAGCAGATGCAAATTTTTAAACTTTTTTAAAGCTTACTCCTTCTTGACTTTGAGTGGGATTAATTTCATGTACTTCTCTCCCTTTGCATAGCCCTGTCCATTACATTTTCTGTGGCAACTGATGAAATAGAAATTCAGGTTTGAGTTCTCTATGTTTTTTGTCCTGTTTGTTTGGGTTTGGGTTTGTTTTTGTTTTTAGTTGTACACACAACATGGGTTTGGCCACTCTTGGGTCGTCTGCTACTGTCAGACAGAGACATGTCCCTGTGGGGGTCTATGGTGATTTCAGAGACCATCTTGGCAACATTACTCAGTGTGGATAGCCCAGTGTCCAACAGAAAATATCACTGCTGGAGCACAAAAGTTAATTTGTCAGGGACATGGAACATTTTTGGACATGGTCTTGGAAAAATAAAGACCCTCAATCTGGAAGACCACAGAGGTCCACTCTACTCCTGGCAGGTGAATTCCAAACTGTAGGCAGAGAGTTAATTACCCCGTAACTATCGCTTCTCGGCCTTTTGGCTAAGATCAAGTGTACTCCATAACTATAAACAATAAGTTTAACAAATTGCGGGGGAGGGGCTTGGGAGCCAACCAAAAACTTCATGGTCTCTTTGTAGATGTTCACTCATCACTCATAGTTTCCTCCTCTTTTACGTGGATGTTCCTGCTTGTGCAGCATTTACAATGATAAATTTTGTTGCTATTAGAATCCAAGGACCCTCAGGTAAAGGATGAGTGACAGCAAGTTTTTGAAAACTGTTATAAAACTACAGATAAGCCCTCTAATAGATGTGGTTCAATAATTTCAAAAAGCCACTTAGAGAAACGTGTCTGGGTTCTTTACGACATTTTCTTTCTATTAGAACATCACAGGAATGAGGGGTTTGTAAGTATCGTGTCATGTTTTTAATGACCAAATATATTCTTTCTATATGTCCAGTAAGGGACTAGAAATACAAATAGCTGCATTTTTTAAAACATTGCATTTCACTTTGCAAGTGTTCTGGCTTCGGGGGAAAGGATCGTGATTAGAGATTTCACATTTCCATTTGCCTTGTCATGGTAATACCCGCTGCTCCCACCGCATTATAGAACTGAAAAATAAACCCTTTCCCTTCTGTTTGGGTTGTAATGGATGCAACAGACACGGACCGGGTGGTAGAAAAGCTCTAGATATCATTGATCATATTCCAAGATATCATTAGCATAGAAATAACTTAAATCTGCTTCAAGTGAGTGTCAAGAAGCTAACCTCAGTAGGATCTATGCACATCTGAACACCTAATCCTCCAGAAAACTGCTTTAAGCCACCATCTTTGTGACTTAGCAGAATCCGAATAAAGAGTAGAACCACTTGCAGACCACCTTCCTAACTTTCCGCAGGCCTCTGCCCGCTACCCTAATCTGTATTAACTGTTTCCGAATGTCCCTGGATTTACCTTGGTCCAGCATTCGGGATGTCTCCAAGGGGCTTTCTGAAATAAATTCTTAATGTGTCCCTCAGCATTTCTCTTGATACAGAAGTCTGCGTGGTAGCAGAACTTCAATATGGTCTCATACTAAGAGAAAGCCTCACCCTACACACCCCCACAAGAGAGAACAGATAGATAGATAGAAGATAAACAGTGATAGATGATTGATAGATAGATACATAGATGATAGATAGATAGAAGATAGATAATGATAGATGATAGATACATAGATGATAGATAGATAGATAGATAGATATCGATAGATACCTATACATACACATATGTGTATATACTTAGAGTACACAGCACTGATGCCATTTCATAAAAGTTTCCGTGGTTCCTGAAACACTCACTTGCTTCATATTTTATTTAGCTTCATGAGACACATTAGCTTCAAGACCCAGAACGAAAGAGCAACAGAACTGCATCTATCAAAAATATTGAGCATTGCAGCTGCCCTCCCTTTTTGTCAAAATCACTCTAAATCTTGCCAGTCTGTCCAACTAAAAACAATAAAAGAACAGAGATATTCTACCGATGCTGGAATGAGGACAAACAAGATGCTTGACTCGGCCAACAAAATTGAAATGCTGGAAGAGAAAGCCAAGGGGATAAATAACCCAGCTGAATTAGGATGCAGACAGGACTTCATGGCCTGATTTTCCTTCTCAGTTCTGGTTACCAAGACTGAACATGAGGGTATTTATTGGTGGCATCCCAAAGTCTCCTCTTGGCCAAACACAATATTTTTTTCCCAATGTGGTAGTAGTGAAATGTATCTTTTGTACTGATTTTAAAATTCCCTAGCCAGACTTTTTTCTGGAAAAAAATATAGCTGGATGAATACCACTGATAATCAGAAATAGCCAGCATTCTAGGGAAATAATGGCCAAAGAACACAGCTAAATTTTTGTATGTGCTGCCTCTTAGTGTTTTCTTTTGGACAGAGCAGTTAGATCTGATTACGGAAAGGCACAATTAAAGGACTCAAGATATGAAATAGTCCAAAGATATCAAAGAAACACTTGCTGTAGGTCTTACGTTGCTACTTTTTCAGAATGAAGTACCTTTTTCTTTTTTTAGGTGGCACATCTGGGAATGTGGAGTACTGCACAGGAAGAGAGGGGCTGTTAGGTGTAATTTGTTCAGATCGGAGTTTGCACCAGCTCAGGGACTTGAGCAATTCTTCTCCAAAAGAGTAGAAGGCAGCAGCCCTTAGGCCCTCCCCATGTCTGACCACGAAGAAAGACTAGAGTCACAAACGAGAGCCTCCACCTGTGCCCAGTTAACTATACGCACGTGGAAACACACTGATCCCTCAGGAGCTGGAAAGTTTAAAGCATTCTGAACATTCAATACAGTGAATGTTGACTGATGGTCTTCCATCAACAGCTGCTGGAGACAAAATGAAAAGCAAACACAAGTCCTGCCTGAAGACACCCATCATCTATTCAGGGAAGACCAAAATGTAACTGGCATTTGGATTCAAATCAACAAATATTTCTTGAAGGCCAACTTAGGGATCCTATCGTGTCAGGCACTGGAGATGGGCCGGTGAACTAGACAGACAAAAGTCCATGACCTCATAGAGCTTGGATTCTAAAGCCATCCCGTCCAACGGGACTTTCTGTGGTGATAGAAATATTCTGTATCTCTGCCGTCCACTGGAGCAGTCACTAGCCACATGTGGCTACTGAGTACTTGAAATCAACTCACGGAAATAAAAAACTCATTAAAAATTTTTATTTCAAAAAAAAATTTTTTTATTTCGTTTTGGGGTGCCTGGGTAGCTCAGTTGGATGAGTGACTCTTTTGTTTTTAATTTTTTTAATGTTTATTTATTTTTGAGAGACAGAGAGAGATAGAGCATGAGCAGGGGAGGGGTAGAGAGAGAGGGAGATGCAGAATCGGAAGCAGGCTCCAGGCTCTGAGCTGTCAGCACAGAGCCCGACGCGGGGCTCAAACCCACAAGCCTTCGAGCTGTGAGATCATGACCTGGGCTGAAGTCGGCCACCCAACCGAGCCACCCAGGTGCCCCGGATGAGTGACTCTTAATTTTGGCTCAGGTCATGATCCCAGGGTCGTGGGATTGATTCCCATGTTGGGCTCCACACTGAGTGTAGAGCCTGCTTGGGATTCTCTCTCTCTCTCTCTCTCTCTGCCCCTCTCCCCTTCTTGCATGCTCTCTCTTTCTAAAAAATTTAAAAAAAGAAAAATTTTATTTAATTTTGATTGATTTACATTTACATAGTCAGATGTGGCTACCATATAGAGTAGTTTTAGGACAGGGCTACCTATTTGAACTTCCAGTAGTAACGAAATGTTCTTTATCTGTGCTGTCTTGTATATAGGGTAGCCACTAGTCACATGTGATTAGTGATGATCTGAGGTGTGGCTACCCTGACTGAGGAACTGAATATTAAATTTTATTTAATGTTGGGGCACCTGGGTGGCTCAGTTGGTAGAGTGTCCAACTTCAGCTCAGGTCATGATCTCACGGTTGGTGAGTTCGAGCCCCACATCAGGTTCTGTGCTGACAGCTCGGAGCCTGGAGCCTGCTTTAGATTTTGTGTTCCCCCTCTCTCTGCCCCTCCCCGCTCATGTTCTGTCCTCTCTCTCTCTCTCTCTCTCTCTTTCAAAAATAAATCAATGTTAATAAAATTTAAAAAAATAAAACATAAATTTATTTTATGTTAGTAAATTTTAACATAAAGAAACATGTGGAGTGAGGCTGTATCGGGCAACACAGTTCTAGAAACTTGCTTATTGGTACATGGTTCTTGGGTCAGCAGCATCAGCAACATTTGGGATATTAAAGATTCAGACCATGCATTTTAACAGAATCCTCAGATTAAATTTTGAAAAGCCCTTGTCTATTAGCAGCAGGCAAATAATAAAATAAAATCAATGAATTTGTGTGTGTGTGTGTGTGTGTGTGTGTGTATGGTTGACAATGTGGATATCAATGAGGATGAGAGATTCTGTGTAGTTTAGAATAAAGCAGGGAAGGAGGATGGGGAGTGCAGTGTAGAAAGGTTTTGATTTTTAGAATGATCAGGGGCACCTGGGTGGCTCAGCCAGTTGAATATCTGACTCTAGATTTCAGCTTAGGTCATGATCCTAGGGTCTTGGGATCAAGCCCCATATCTGGCTCCATGCTGAGCATGGAACCTGCTTACAACTTTCTCTCTCTCTCTCTCTCTCTCTCTCTCTCTCTCTCCATCTGCCCCTCTCCCCCACTTGTACTCTTTCTCTCTCTAAAAAAATTTTTTAACTAAATAAAAATAAAAGAATGATTGGAAAAGTCTTCACTGAAAAGGTGACATTGGAGAAAAGACTTGAAGGGGGTTAGGAAACAGGCATTGCGGGCATCTGTACGAAGAATGTTTCAGGCACATAGAAAATCAAATGCAAAGGCCTTCATTCAAGAACAAAGAGCCCGATTTCTTGTCCCAGGAAGTACAAGGAGGCCAGCATGGCTGGGGCAGAAAGCGTGGGGGCAGGGTGGTGGCAGATGGGGTCCAGAGGTAACGGGGACAGCTTGTGTGAGGCTGGTGCCATTGCAAGGAATTTGGCTATTCCCAATGAGACTAGGGAATTTCAAACAGAATAAATAATACTATTTGATATATTTTAAAGGGTGGCCTCTGGCCTTGTGTTTTAACAGTGGCACCATGATATAAGCAGGGAAGCTAGCTAGGAAACCCTTGCAACAATCTGAGAGATGAGGGTGGTTTGGAATAGGGCGGCAGAGGTGGAAGTGATGAGAAGTGGTCAACTTCTGGGTATATGTTGGAGAAAGAAAACACCAAAAGGGTTTGCCTACAGATTGGGTGTGGGCGGAAAGACAAAAAGAACAAAGATCACCCCAAGCAAACTGAAACATGCTCTAGATTTATTGATGAGGACCACAAAATAAAGTAGGTAGGGTTTCCTGTGCTCTCTGCCTGACAAAAACTTCAAAGGCCCCTCCTGTTCACGGGGAGCTGTCCATTCGCCTCTCCACACTGGCAACTGGAGCAAAAACAACATAGAAGGACTAGAGCCAACCCTCCGCCAAACCGCTTGCTTTGTTATGGACACTTCGGCTTTTCTCAATCTTGCTTAAGAGGCTACGAGAACTCATCCTCAAGCAGATTGTCTCTTAACCAAACCTCCTTATAGAAATTCTGGAGCCACTACTGCCGGTTAGTTCGCTTCCCAAGGAAATTTCTGGAAAGCCACACAGAGACTACTTGACACCTCCATCTGTCAACCTCCCTTGGATCCTGGCTGACCCTGCACTCAGCAGATTCCCTCTGGCCATCTCTCAAGCCGTTTCCCCTGGTGCACCGGCTCTTCCCAGCACTGTAAGCCAACAATTATCACAGACTTTGTTAATCGTTTAGGTTAGTCAACCAATATTTACTGAGCTTCAATTATGTACCAAGCACTTTCTTAGGTACCAAAAATGTGAAATGAGCAAACGATTCTCTATGCTTGTGAAACTTACTTTGTTTAAAGAAAGGCAGGCAATAAACAAAAACTTAATGTCATATCTTGGGTGATAAGGACTATAGAGAAAACTAAAGTAGATTAAGGGTAGGGTGCATAACCAAGGGAGTGGGGGTGTTATTTTAGATAGAACAGTTAGGGAAATCTTCTTTGGGGGGATGGCATTCCAGCGGGAAAGAGAATGTATGTGCGCTGCAGCAATGCAAACAATTTGCAACTGAATTCTATTATTAGCTTCCTATTACAGATCACACATTAGCCCAATGTTTGGCAACCCAATGCAACAAACATTTACGATCTCACACTTTCTGTGGGTCACAGAACCGTATCAACACTGTGTCACAAGTTTTACATCTCACAGAACTTGGGAGTAGTTCAGCTGGATGGTCCTGGCTCAGGGTCTCTCAGTTAAGATATTGGCTCTGGCTGTAGTCATCTGAAGGCTTGACAGGCTGGAGAACCCACTTACAATCTCATTCAATGGCTACTGGCAGGAAGCCTTTGCCATATGGGCCGCTCCATGAGGCCGCTCACGACACGGCAACTGGTTTCCCCCAGAGTGAGTGATCCAAGAAAGAGGGTAAGAGATAGCAAGCAGGAAGCCACATGTTTTTAATGACCTTGTCTTAAAATGACATGCCATCACTTCTGGTGTATCCTATTGGTCACACGGACTGCCCCTGATACAATGTGGGAGGGAATTACAAAAGCCATGAATTCCAGACGGCAGGGATCACCGGGAGGCTATCTTGGAGGCTGGCGACATCAGATCCATACCATCCCATTCTTGAGAGCCACTCAGCTTTTAGTTACTCAGGCGTGGTAGGGACTACCTCTTCTAATCCTTGTCTCTTGGGAGCCAAGAGGAGAAACGCAGGAATAGGAGGAGGAGGAAGAGGAGGACAGAAATAGAAAGAAAAGAAAGAAATTTCTGCATTTTTTTTTTGGAAAGTCTTTCAGTTTTGTAGCTCCTAAGCCAAGATCATGTCTAGACACGGCACTTCGTGTCCCAAGACTCAGTACCAGGCCTTGCTGTAATGTGGTTGCTTATATTCAGTATCTCCAGATTCCTTTCTCCCACTAACAGTCACTTCAAGTATCACAGAGAAAATGGGGTTTCTGAAGGATTTTTATGTCCCCAAAGTTATGAATTATGCCAAATGTTCCCCTTAGAACAAGAAAGTTAGTTACAATTTTTATTATAAATAATTACTTTCATTAAACCTTTTTGAAGACATTGCCTATTTTATGATCCACTACCCCTGATTCAACATCTGACACTCTTAATTCACTCAGGGTCTCTGCAAAATGTCTCACGCAATAAATATCTCCTTGGGTTTAGTTCCAGAAAAAAAAAAAATTGACTCTGCAGGCAGGCTTGCCTGCTTTCTTTTAATAGTCCATGAAGTTGACATATCTCAGTATATTTCTCTGTCTTCTTTTGTTTTCGGGAAATCCAGAAAATAATCAAGGCCAAACTATAATCTGTAGCACTTTCTGGTCAACTAGTAACATCTATTCTTTCTCTATATTTTGTATGATTACTCTTCTCTTTTTCATTATATTTAAAGTTATATACCCCCTCTAGTCCTTTTGCAGTAGGCAGGATTTATATTCCAAATAAATAGTAAATTATGACAGTTTCAGCCAAGAGCAAATGATTTTTGACTCAAGCTCCAAAGTTCAGGTCCACGTAGATAAGCATTGTCACTCAGTTCCAATGGCACTGCTGAAAATGAAGGACTCTTAGCTGACCCCTCCAGTATCTTGAGAAAGAGGCTATCTTTTATATATGTTCTTTTCTGAAAATCATGGAGCCAGCCAGGGATGACTCAGATTCGTTCTTCCTTTGAGTCAACCTGGATACTATTTTTTGTGTTCTGAATTGTGTCTTCCCATCACAAAATTCCTGTGTTGAAGTCCTAACCCACAATAACTCAGAATGTGATTGTATTTGGCAATAGAGTCCTTACAGAGGTAAATAAGTTAAAATGAGTTCATTAGGTTGGGCCACAATCAAATATAACCGGTGTCCTTATAAGAAAAGGAAATCTGGACATAGACAAATACAAAGGGAGGACTATGTGAAGATACAGGGAGAAGATAGGCATATACTGGCCAAGGAGGAAGGCCTCAGAAGAAACAACCCTGTGGTCACCATGATCTTGGACTTCTAATCTCCGTAACCGTGAAAAAATAAAATTCTGTTGTGTAAACCACCCAATCTGTCATACTTAGTTATGACAGTCCTAGTTAATTAACTCACTAGTATATCCTCTCACAAAGGAATAAAAACTAAAGCTTTCAATATTTTCATAATTGGGATCAAACTGTAATTGTCTGCAATTTGGTTTGAAGGCAAGAAACCACACAGAAGCCGAACACAGGGAATATAGTGACAAAACCCAATGATGTTAAAGGTATTGGCTACATTCCAAGTGAACTTCTGGAAGTATCTAAAGCACGGTCGGCTGGATCAACAATTCACTGTTTTGAACCCTACTGGGGTAAGGTAATGCTAATAGGGAGAGGGAAGTATCAAAGACAAGATGTTTCCTGTAAGGCCCAAAGTGTGTGCTTCTCCACTCAGTTCTAAAATGCCACAGTTGGTCATATTCCTTATGGCTCAAACCCACCAATTATCATCTTCTGTTCCTCTTTTGAAATTGTTTTAAAACCCTGTGTATGTTAAATTGCTTTTCTAAACCTGCAGATTGGTAAAGAGCATGACACCTTCTCCTGTGGTCTGGGGAGAGATCCTAAAATGCAGGTGCCATAGGTCATATTCATGGTACATCTTATGACACATCCTTCTTGCTTTCCCAAAGAAAGACAGAGGAGCACATTTGGCCCAGATTTTTGCAGTAGTACAGTTCTGCTGAAATCATACCCGGATAACATTTCCAACATCTAATTTGATCTTACAGTCTAATAAAGTGTTAACTGTTGGGGTGGGTGGGGAGCATGGGGAGAGGCTGTGGGTAGAAATTCAGAACCAGGAAAAATTTGTCCTCTGTAGATAAGCTAAAGACACGCAGATATTTCCTTTTCTTCCCCTCTTCCTTTGAAGAAAACTACAGTAGTATTTCCTTTTCATCAAGGGGATATAAATATTTATGCATCCAAAGATGGTGTTGCTAATGACACTCAGCTTCTATTCTCATCTTCAAAATGTGCTGCAGACAGAGCTTTTCCAAATATTTCCATGCTATTATGCCAATGGCCAACTTTGATAAATGAGGGCCTATTTCTGTTCTCTTCTCATCTCTGTTTGAAAGTACATGGTGATATTTTTCCTCAAGATATCAGTTGAACCCATCCATGCAAAGATGCAGACCTTTCAGTGAAGAAAGTAGAATGTTTAACTGCTGACTCAAGTATCCAGGTGCCAGACATATATACGTCAGAAGAACGGATGGATGGTGTGTCCCTTTATTCGTGTTTGTTATGATAACAGGACTGAGAAGTATAGTTCATCAGCTACTATTTTTTGTCCAGAGGGATCAGGAAGTATGAATGGTGGCTATGACAATGCCATCTTAGTCCCCATCATGCATCCCCTGTACTATTACCAACTGCTTCCTGTAACTACTTCCTT
The DNA here is from genome assembly GCF_023721935.1 of Panthera uncia. Taxonomy (NCBI): domain Eukaryota; kingdom Metazoa; phylum Chordata; class Mammalia; order Carnivora; family Felidae; genus Panthera; species Panthera uncia. Next base: position 139,731,504 of record NW_026057577.1, on the reverse strand, counting down.
CATGATTTTGTGGGAACAAAGAAGCAATGGCCAAAGTATGGTTGCTCACTGCCATCTCTTGAGATGGCTTGGAGTCATGGAGTCACCAATAGTCCTGGCATCAAAAGTATCAGTTCTATGCCTTACAGTTCCTGGGTGACCCAGTCGGTTGAGCATTGGACTCTTAATTTCAGCTCAAGTCAGGATCCCAGGGTCATGGGATCAAGCCCACATCAGGCTCCACACTGATCATAGAGCCTGCTTAAGATTTTCTCTCTCTCCTTCTGCTCCTCTTCCCCACTTGTATTCTCTTTAACATAAATAAATAAATAAATAGTATATATATATATATATATATACACACACATATTTTAAAGTGTCAGTTCTATGACTTATTAGCTATATGACCCTGGACAGGTCACTTAATCCTTCCCTCAGGGCTTCATCCCTCACATGTGGGAATTCGCCCCAGCCCTCTTTTACTGGTTGTAGACTGAGGGATGATAAAGGAAAGTACTTTCTCAACTCTGAAGTCCCATAAAAGGATAAGTAACCTGTCTGCACTTCCAACAAAGTCTTCAGGGTGCAAACCCAGCAAGATCTTACACCTGCTTTCGTGTTCTGCTCCACTAGCTCTCCATGGTTGTCTCCAAGAAGTTCTGCTCATTTCTCTTATATTTGCATAGATTTTTGCCTTCTTAGTCATCATATCACTGAAGCCACCTTCAGATGCCACTCTGAACTCAAGAACATTCACTGTGATTGAAAAATGGTAAGGTTTCAGTCAACTGCTGATTTATTTACTTTCTTATTACAATTAAGTTCTTGGTGAAGACACTACCTATAAGGTACAAATTTGGTTCAGAGTAGCCTATTCTCTGAAAAGTTCCTAAAAATATAGTGTTTTTGGCTTCCAAGATGGTCTTCTATGAAGGAAAAAAATTATGCTAGAAAACTTTGTTTAAATTCTTCCAATTTTCTTTCCTATTCTAAGGCAATCTGTATACTCTATCTCTGAATATCAAGATGATACTCTTAAAAATATCCTTAAGTTTAATTTTAACATGTTTATGGCTCAAGAACAGGCTTTGCTGCTTAAATGTATGTATTCTTCACCTACTTGGCCACGTTCGTCAATGAGGACAGAAGTGACCCACTAGCCACACCAATGGACTGTGCTCAGACAGCAACACCAGCCACTCGAGCATCCCTAGCTGGGATGAACAAGTGAACAGAGTTGACCATGGCCAGATGTGGAAGAAGTGAGCAAAAACTGACTAGGGCTTGTGGAAGAAATAGTGAGCACCCAGTCTTCTTAGTGGTAGTTGGATAGAAAGGGAAGCCCAGGTTTGTGGATTCTGGTCACCTCTCATTGAAAAGTATAGAAGAGTATTTGTGACTTGGGCTGCCCAAGTTAGGTACCAGGAAGAAACTGTCCAAATAATGGGTACAAACCTTGAGTAGCCTAAGAAATCTTGAGAAAGAGTAATAAAACTGGAAGTACAACAATCCCAGATTTCTTTTTTTTTAATTTTTTTTTAAAATTTATTTATTTTTGAGACAGAGAGAGACAGAGCATGAATGGGGGAGGGCCAGAGAGACAGGGAGACACAGACTCCGAAGCAGGCTCCAGGCTCTGAGCTGTCAGCACAGAGCCCAACGCGGGGCTCGAACTCACGGACCGTGAGATCATGACCTGAGCCGAAGTCGGACGCTCAACCGACTGAGCCACCCAGGCGCCCCAATCCCAGATTTCAAAACATACTACAAAGCTGTAGTAATCAAAACAATATGGTACTGGCACAAAATTAGACACATAGATCAATAGAAGAGAGATCCCCCAAATAAACCCACAATTATATGGTCAATTAATCTATGACAAAGGAAGCAAGAATATGCAATGGGAAGAAGTCTCTTCAACAAATGGTGTTGGGAAGACTGGACAGCTACATGCAAAAGAATAAAACTGAACCACTTTCTTACACCATACACAAAAATAAACTCAAAGTGAATTAAAAGCCTACATGTGAGACCTGAAACCATAGAATTTCTGGAAGAATACTTGGCAGTAATCTCTTTGGCATCAGTCTTAGAGACATTTTTCTAGACACGTCTCCTTTGGCAAGTGAAACAAAAGCAAAAATAAACTATTGGGACCACATCAAAATAAAAAGCTTTTGCACAGGGAAGGAAACCATCAATAGAATAAAGACAACCCAACAAATGGGAGAATATCTTTGCAAATGACATATCCGATAAAGGGTTAATATCTAAAATCTCTAAAGAACATATACAACTCAACACCAAATAATAATAATAATAATTCTATTTTAAAATGGACAGATGACATGAATAGATATGTCTCCAAAGAAAGCATACAGATGGTCAACACACACATGAAAAATTGCTTAACATCACTCATCATCAGGGAAATGCAAATCAAAACCACAATACAAATCAAAATCATCTGTCAAGGTGCCTGGGTGGCTCAGTTAAGTGTTCAACTCTTGATTTCAACTCAGGGCATGATCTCACAGTTTGTGAGACTGAGCCCCAGCATCAGACTCTCTTCTGGTCGCATGGAACCTGCTTGGGATTCTCTCTCTCTGCCCCTCCTCTGCTTGAGTTCAATCTCTCTCTCCCTCTCTCTCTCTCTCTCTCAATGTAGTATAAGCTTTTAAAAATAGAAAATAAAGTCAAATAAAATAAGCTATCAGAATAGCTAAGTGATGGGATGTGGAGACAAAGGAACACGCATGCACTGTTGGGAATGCAAACTGGTGCAGCCCCTGTAGAAGACAGTATGGAGGTTCCTCAAAACATTAAAAATGGAACTACCATGCTATCCAGTAGTCACATTACTGGCTATTTATTCAAAGGATATGAAAACACTAATTCAGAGGCATATACGTACCCCTCTGTTTGTTGTAGCGTTACATACAATATCCAAACTCTGCAAGCAGCCCACGTGTCCATCAACAGATGAATAAAGAAGTTGTGGTATGTATACACGACCGAATATTGCCCAGCCATAAAAAAGAATGAAATCTTGCCATTTACAACAACACGGATGGATCTAGAGAATATAATGCTAAGCTAAGCCAGTCAAGAGAAAGACAAATAGCATAGTTCTCTCATATGTGGAATTTAAGAAACAAAGCAAACAGACAAAGGAAAAAAAGAGACTAACAAAAAACCAGACTCAAATATAGGGAAGAAACTCGTGGTTGCCAGAGGGAAGGTGGGTGGGAGAGTGGGCAAAACAGGTGAAGGCGATTAAGAATACCATTACGGTGATAAGCACTGAGTAATGTATAAAATTGTTGAATCACTGGATTGTACACCTGAAACTAATGTGACACTGTGTAAATTACTGGAATTTAAAAAGAAATAAATGGATATGTTGTAAAATAATAGCTATAAATCAACAGAGGGAAGTAAAGAGTAAGTAAGTGAAGAGTCAATCTCCACACCTTTCCCACACTAAGCTTTTCCTGATTTTTTTCTTCCCTCAAAACATAGATACACAAAATAATACAATCAAATGCTCTTACCAATGATACCGCAATATAATGTTGCTTCACGTTGTCAATCCAGGAGAACCGTTAATATTTGAACATTGCCTCTGGTTTCCTTCTAGCTAAATGAAAACGTGCTATCTTACATAGATCCCTACCACATATGAGAAATATTCCATTGGAGTGGGCGGTAGCATTGAGAAATGGACTTGCCTACATAAACCGATGCTACGGTTGAGTGTGATTCTAGGGACAACGGTGCTTAAGTATCAGAGAGCACAAGATCTGTGCCATGTGAAGTTGTATCCTAGCTTTCCTGAGACGCTTCCTTAATTTTGTACTTTTGGGAGCACGTACAGCCTCAGACCCTACCCCGAAAGAGCTCCTGCATTTCTGGTGAGAGGTCTCTAGCCCCTTCTTGGATTTCTGCAAATCCGGGGAGAGGTGGCCATTTCTAAACCCCAGGGATGCTGGGCAGGCGCGTGCCTTCTCTGCTGACTGAGCTGTGTGGCCTGGACAAGGCAGTAACCTTAGTTTCCGCATCTTGAAAGCAAGGATGACGGTACCTACCACGTGGGATTGTTGTGAAGATTAAATTAATACAGCTTAAATCAGAACACTCAGGTGATTTCTCACAGAAAACATACACCAGCTGCCAAGTTACCTTGTGGCTACCTAAACAAACAAACGTGGCCAGAGCCATCACTCTGTCACAGGATTGCCTGACCTCTCAGTCACTGCCACTTGTTTCTCTGGGCTTCCCTGTAGAGACATCAACTTCTACTTCAGTTCTACTCGTCCAGTCGCCCTTTGGGGCCTGGACGTTCCCCAGCTTTGGAGTTCACAAGAATCACTCGAAGGGCTTCTTAAGACACAGGCTCGGGGGCCACCGCCCAGGACCTTCTGATTTTGATGGGGCAGAGAATTTGCCTCCCGGACGAATTTTGAAGGAATGCCGATTTTGCGGGCACGGGGACCACACACTGAGAGCCACGACTGAAGGACATCAACTCTGTCAAATCCTCTCTTCGTTCAGCAAACTCTTCTAGTTTACATAGGACGAGATCAAGTTAAAGTACGTTAATCTAGTTATGGTTCATTTCAAGTAATTCATCAGAATTTATAGGCCAAAGAATACTTTCTAAGACGATTTTATAAATTGATTTCTTTGAAAGGGAAATTCCAGAACGAAAGAAAATGGAGAACACACCCGCCACGTGGATCTGAATTGTCCCTTTGTAGGCATCACCCAACCTTGTTCAACGTTGCGCATTAAATATGGCTTGTTTTAAGTCTATTGTTTTTAGTTGCAAAACCGACATGAGAAGTTGGGACTTGCTGTGTTTTTGGAATTACGAGACTGTGGAGCAGATGGTGTAATGGAGGACAGAGCCCCCCCACCCTTTTTCTTTTCACTTTCTGCAAAGTGCCAGCTACAAGAACTTCTGAGATCACAGGGAGGAAGAAAATCTCATCCTCTTGATAGAAAATGAAAAGCCCCTCCGCATTTACAAAACTTGGAAAGGAAGTGGCTGTTCACTTCCTGATATGGAGAAGTACATGGGGCAAGGACCCAAAACTCGGAGCCTGCTTTCCATCATGTTACACACAGAGAAGGGACCCAGACATGCCAGAGATAGTCTATATTGGATACAGATGTCCTCGAAACAGCAAGTTTACTCTGTTAAACTGCCCCGGCAGCACCAGCTGCTTATGAAATCATGAGGAGAGAGAGGTGAGGAGGGTTACATGTTCAGACATATATTTACAGCGATTTTACAAACCTCATTATTTCCAAAGAAGAGCAAGATGAAAGCAGCCTGCTTATAAGACCAGACTCACCAATTAGCCCTACCATCCCCCACTCCCTCGAACACTATTTCTGCAAAATGTGTGCACTAAAGGGACCACTGAGGCAATTATCTAGAGTATCCAAGAGAAGCCCTCTTTGATTCGATAAAGTTTCTGCTCTAACCGGCAGACTTAACTTACATAAATGGAACTGAAGGTCGTTCCCTTATCAAACACTGTGGGTTCAGACTTCATGTTTTAAAATGACATCTGGCTAACAGTTCCTGAAGAAACTTCTCCCGGCTTCCTCTAACATTTTGCTTCACTTTCTGACCTTTCTGGCTAAAGATCAATCCATCCATCCATCAATCCGTCCTTCCATCCATCCATCCATCCATCAATCAATAATGACTCATACCGCTCTGAAAAGCAGAACTGCTGGGCAAATGTTTCCAGGATTTGAGGGAATTTCCATTAACTATAAAATTGATGGAAACTTACATACTGTGTGCTTCTGGCCAAGAAAGGTAAGGATGGGACCAGCCAGAAAGTTGGACCATTGTTTCTTGTCTGCAAGGAAATATCAACTGAAGTATTACATGTGATTTTGAAAATGTGGTAGCACCTTTATGCTTAAACTCATTGGAGACTGAAATTCCCAGAAAACTTCTGAGCAAGAAGGAGGTTGACAGTGAACATCCAGGGAGAAGAGTCCACCCAAATAACATACTCTGGATGCAGCTGCAGAAATAGCCCAGAAAGCAGGACTGACTTGGGATGGGGTTTCTCCTATGGTCTAGCTCTTTAAGATGTCAGGGAGCCAGGGAGATTGGGAAGATTAGTATCAATATATAGGAGGTGGATCTCCTACCCACATTTTCTGCCTTAAAAGCTCCACACAGGCAGGTCTGGGGTGTGGAAATCCTCCAATTACCAATTTCTCTTCATCTGCACAACCCCATATACCTTTCCTCACCACCTGGAGCTGGTTTCCACTCAGAAGCTTTCCTAACATCCACAACAAGAGAAGATGCCCTATGATACCTCTCTTGGTCCACCATCACATTTGTTTTATCTTATTGCAGTTTTCAGGCTTCCCAAGAATCTGAAAGCTTGACAAAGCAAGGACTACATCTTCCCAGTCCAATTCCAGGGGTAATAACTCGTAGACACTAGCACAAAAGAAGTTCCTGAGACAAATAATGATGGAATGAGAATTGGGGTGGGGAATCCAGACCACTCTCAAGCTGTAGCTATCAAGAGCTTTACAGCAGTCATGGTTCCTACAGGAATCAGATTTTCACATTCAAATTATGATAACTTGAGGGCGTGTATTAGTCAGTGTTCTCCAGAACCAGTTGGAGAGATAGATAGATAGGTAGCTCTATTGAGAGAGAGATTTATTTTAAGGAACTGGCTAAATAAGATTGTGGCAACTAGTGAGTCTCAAATCTGTAAGGCAGCTAGTAAGCTCAAAATTCAGGCGTAATTTCTATGTTCCAGTCTTGAAACCGAATTTCTTCTCTGGGAAATCTGTTTTTGTTCTTAAGGCTTCCAACTGATTGGATGAGGCTCACCCATCCTATGGAGGAGAATCCGATTATAAAAATCAATGGATTGCAAGTGCTAATCACATTTACAAAAAGCCTTCACAAGAACATCTAGACTAACCTTTGACCAAACAACTGGGCACCATAGCCTAGCCAAGCTGACACATGCAATTGATATGTAATTGACACATTATAGGAGGGACTATTTATAAAAGTAAGGGAAAACAAAATTGATAGTAGAGTATATTGGAGTGAAAAACAACAGGGCTGCCATTATCCGTGGGTCTAAAAAGACAAGAAGAGGGGAGGAGTAAGTGATTACCAGAATATGGACAAAAAGAGCTGAGTGCAAGGGGTGTCTTAATTCAAGGCACTGATTCAGAGACCAGCAGCCTCAGGAAGGGGGCCAGAGCAACAGATACTACAACATCCATGAGTCCCATTGGATGAACCCAACTGAAAACCACAGGCCAAAGGAGCTCCAGAAACTTTAGAGCAGCTGGTGGGCAACAGAATATTTTCACAAGGCTTCGATTAGCCACCACATTGAAAGAGCTAGAATACAATCTAATCCTTTCTGTAAATTAACAATGGATCTGATCACCTAAAGTTTGTGTGAACATTCAATGCAACAGACTTAGATGAAGGGAACATTATCCTGAGACTCAGAGACAAAAACTTCTTTAAAAATCATTTATTATAGGAACCACATAGGAGTGAAAAATGTGGATACCTGGCATCAATTAATGGCTGTGAGAAAAATATGAGCATTATAGAAGAGAAGAAAAAGCTACAAGGAGAGAAATGGCTGAGAAAAGGCAACACAATGACATGAACAACAGATAAATGGGACAGGGAATTATTAGAAGGAAATCAGCAATGTAGTCACAAAGTTAAATTTTCTATGGGAGGCAGTAAAATACAGAACTGACAATGTAAACAAATAAAAGAAGTGATATGGAAGAGAACCTGGGAAACTGCAGAAGCAATCATCGAAGGTGTGTTTGAGAAAGCAACTTTCATGTTTACAGACTTTGCCGAGTCAGAGGTTTAAAATGTGAGGATACAGGGGCGCCTGGGTGGCTCAGTCGGTTAAGCGTCCGACTTCAACTCAGGTCACGATCTCGCGGTCCGTGGGTTCGAGCCCCGCGTCGGGCTCTGGGCTGACGGCTCGGAGCCTGGAGCCTGCTTCCGATTCTGTGTCTCCCTCTCTCTCTGCCCCTCCCCCGTTCATGCTCTGTCTCTCTCTGTCTCAAAAATAAATAAAGGTTAAAAAAAATAAAAATAAAAGTAAATAAAATGTGAGGGTACAGATTTAAAACACGTTAGTGTGTTCTAGGAATACTCAGTAACAAGATCCCTACATCCTGATGGAAGTTGAATTTCAAAAGTAAAGGAAAATTTTGTAAGCTTCTGGAATAAGCTGAATGCAAGTTGCCTTTGGTCAAGTGTCTCTGCGACACGAAATACCAAGGGACAATGGAGTCACATGTAACTATGTAGCCTGGGCATTTTAATGTGGCACGTTGCTCAAGAGGCAGACAGACATTCGGTTGCTCAGAAAATTACCCTTGCATTTTGAACAGTTTCGACTGATGAGATGAATCAAAATTTAAATCTAATGTGTAGTCTACCTACCATAACTTAACACAACACAACTTACGTTAACATAGCATAATATAAGGCTGTCTACAAAGTAACCCAGACCGCATGTGTCTGACTTATCTATTTATCTCATCCTTTACGGACAACCGGCAGTGGTATGAAAGACTTGTCCGGGTTAAGCATCCTTCAGCATTCATGCCAAACCTATTCATGACCTAGAGTCGAGAAGGTTCATGTTGATCAGCCCAGTCTGAGACTCAAGGGGTGGGTTACCCTACATCACTTCCCTCGGATTTCATTCGATTAGTAAGAGAAATTGTGGTGTTTTTAGAATCACCCCACAGCCATGGTGGATGACACCTAAAATGATTTTTTTTTTAATTTTGTGCACTCCTGCCAACCATGGCTAGACATTCTTGAGTATTGGGGACACTGAATTAGAAGGAGTACTGAACATTGTGTTTCCTTTATTCATAGAACTGCAGATGCATAGGCCATCTCAATTCCATTGTAAACTACTTGAGTAATAATTCTTGGCCTCTTGCGGCTCCTGGGTAGCTTAGTTGGTTAAGCGCCTGACTCTTGACCTCTGCTCAGGTCATGATCTCACAGTTCATGGGTTCAAGCCCCAACTTGGGCTCCACACTGACAGTGCTGAGGATTCTCTCTCTCCTTCTCTCTGTCCCTCCCCCACTCTCTCTCTCTCCTCCTGAAAATAAACTTTAAACATTTAATAAAAAAAATAATAATTTTTGCCTCTTTAACATTCCTGTTGAAGACAGCAGTGATTGGAGATTTTTAATTATAAAAATCCCAATAAATCTACTCAGGGGCTGATATTAGCTATTACTGAAGAGTTCTTTACAAAGTTTCTCATATAGAATCTGTAAATGTCCCTTGTTAATGTTTAAAAATCAAGGGACACAGTATGATTTCAACTATGTTTATTTAAAAGCATAGAAAAAGGCAATAAGAAAATACACCCAAAGTATTAACAGTTGTATACCTTCAGTATTTTGAGTGTGGATTTTGTCAGCATTTGTAATTTTTGTATAATGAACACATGTAATTTGTAAGTGAGAAAAAATCAACTCAAATAATTCAACATATACTGTATGTTATATACTTTAACACAACCACATAAAAATTCAAAACAAAAGATAGAAAGAAAATAAAAGTGTTAGCAGTATTTATCTTTAAGATGTAGAAATAAAAAAAAAGTGAAAGAACTTGAAAAAAAAGGTGAAAGAACTTGAAAAAAAAAAAGATGTAGAAATATAGGAAGGGGTGCCTGGGTGGCTTAGTCGGTGAGCATCCGACTTCGGCTCAGGTCATGATCTCATGACTCTTGAGTTTGAGCCTCGTGTCAGGCTCTGTGCTGACAGGCTGGAACCTGCTTGAGATTCTGTCTCCCTCTCTCTCTGCTCCTCCCCCACTCGTACTCTCTCAGTCTCTGAAAAAAAATGAATGTTAAAAAGTGTTTTGTTAAGATGTAGAAATATAGTAAAATTTTTTCTTCATTTTTGTAATATATTTTTATTTTTTTAAGTTTATTCATTTTGAGGGGAGAGCATGAGCAGGGGAGGGAGTGAGAATCTCAAGCAGGCTCTGTGCTATGAGCACAGAGCCCAACGTGAGGCTTAAACTCACAAACCATGAGATCGCGACCTGAGCCGAGATCGAGAGTTGAACACAGCCAACTGAGCCACTCAGATGTCCCTATTTTTGCAATATGTTAGACCTTTTGACAACAGTCAGGTTTTAGATCTATAAGGGATTAGATGAAGGAAACATGAAAGCACTTTAACAACGATTTATATTTCTTTAAGGAATAACAGCATGAAGAGTTTCATGGAGGAGAGCGATGACCCAATAATAATAGAAGTCGTACAATAACAACAAGAAGTGTTATTTATATAAAGGGTATTATGTGCCAAGTATTACATAAGCATTTAAATTCTTCTTCTTATTTAGCTCTAAAACGACCTTATGAGATATATTACTATTCAGATGAACCATTTTACGGAAGAGGACACTAAGGCTGAAAAGGAGTAAAACCTTGTCTAACAGCTAACAAAGAGGGAGGTCTATATTTTAGATCAAAATTTCTAGACTGAAAGCAAAGGGTAAAGATGAAAATGGAATATACGGGAAAGGCTCTCTCCCACCCAGGTCAGGACCTGATTACTAGGACCAAGTTAACTTCTAGAGGAGAAGAGCCCTCCTCCAACCTAGATGCTCTCCAACTCATGAATATCTAACTTTAACACTTTCATTCGGTCTTTACCTGCACCCAACTCCCCATATGAATGGTCTGCATCCTCAGCAACCTAGCTGAGCCCTCTCTATCAGCATTTGCATAATGTTCACATGGGGAGGGGGGAGAGGAAAAAAGAAAAGAAAAAGAAAGAGGAGGAGGGAGAAGAGGAGGAGGGAGCATCCAGGATACCAGTGCAATCAGCAGGCTTTCTTGACCTCCTCGTCAGTCTATGATATGTTATCTCAGCTCTGTGGACCCCTTCTTTGTAGCCCTTCTCAACCTTATAAGTCTATGTTTATTTGTGAGATTACTTTTAAATCACCTGTCTTTCTGCCTTGATTGTCAGCATCATGATAGCCCAAATCCTGTCTTTTTTTTTTTTGCCTGTACCTTGAATATGTCCAGCACAGTCCCAGTTTATGCCTATTTTTCTGGCATATTTACTATTAGTGCCCTTTAACTCTCTGACAGATCTGGTTTGGAGAATGAATTGTATAATAGGCCTTTTTGAGTTTAATTGTATCTTCACCACATAGAGTACTTAACACATGCTGAGACCTTTCTACATAGTTGTTGAATGAATGAATGAATGAATGAATACCCCATTACTCAAGTTCCAATTTCTCACTTTGCCCAATGTTAAGCAAGAGCTTTCTCTTGGTAGGTTCTGTTCATGATGTTGAATTGAAGTGAGATGTCTAGTCCTCTTGTCACTTGTATGTAGGTCAGGGCTCACCCCAGGGAGGTAGGAAAACTCTCAGTTATGGGACTAGGTATTCACTATAGGAATTTGATCTGATATAACTGTGGGAGAAGCTGGGAAATGAAGGTCCAAGAGGGGAGTGGATGATGAAGGGGGTCACCATCTAGTTATCTGTGAAGCCAGTGTCAAGCCACCCATGTGGGTCTATAAAGGGGAAGCTCATGGCCAGGTTGTGGGAGTCACAATAACTTTCAGAGCATACTGGCTAGGTTTTCATTACTGCCTTCCAAAGCTCGCTTCAATTCATCTTTGGTCAAATGCAGCTCAAGACTGTGCAGGGAATGGAGCCTGGGAAACATGGTTTTTACCTAACCAACTTGACATAGCACATGATGGCAGACTTTTCTTCTACTCCTCTGTGCACACACCTGCACTATTCTTTTTATCTGCAGCATCCCCCTCTCTAGTGGTGTCCCCCAGACTTCTCAAGTGACCCTGTGTTCTGTTCCTGGGAGAAAATGTTCAGGGTGGTTTGCCCCAATTCTGAGTTTCCCTCTGAAAGATGAAGGAATATTTCTACAAGTCCCTTGTGTTCCCAAAGTCACATTATTGTTATTGTTTTAACTTGCAAGGCTGAATTGAGGAAAGAACTGAGCTTTAGGAGAGCCACACTTTTCCTAGAAAAACACAAACCCTTCCACATACAATGGTGGAACCATATTAAGCTTATACTTTGGCTTCTATTTGTTTCCATAAGGCTCCCTGGTGCATAATCACTATGTATAATATAGCTTTTATCAGCAAGGAGGGAAAAATACCTGATTTTTAATTTTTTTTAACGTTTATTTATTTTTGAGACAGAGAGAGACAGAGCATGAACAGGGGAGGGGCAGAGAGAGAGGGAGACACAGAATCTGAAACAGGCTCCAGGCTCTGAGCGGTCAGCACAGAGCCCGACGCGGGGCTCAAACTCACGGACCGTGAGATCATGACCTGAGCCGAAGTCGGATGCTTAACCAACCAAGCCACCCAGGCGCCCCAAAATACCTGATTTTTAAAATTAGCTTCTAAATGAACTCAAACCACATGCCCACTTTGTCTTAAGGGCAATCCCAGTTCCGGTCGAAGCTGCCATATCTCAGAAAATCAGATCATAAAGAATGTCCACAACCCTTCCCCGGCTAGGCTGCCATACTTCAAGCTAGAACTGGTTGGAGAAACCCAGACCCAAGACCAGTAGGCAAACCTGGGAGTAAGAGCCAGTTAGCACAGCACTAACGTCAACTTGATGGGCAGAAGTGTGTGACCATGAATTCATATTCAGAATCACAGAAGCAAGGAAGCTACAAAGATCAAGTCAGAAAGAATGAAAGACAACATATAGGGGTATAACTTAGAATTCAGACAAGGTAGAGGGGCTACAATTTAGGCATAAGAGTCTAGATTTATTTTGTGTTGATATTGTCCTTCAACCCTACACCCTGCTGTTCTGACATTGATCCCTCTCTATCTTTGTCTTTCTCTCTCTCTCTCTCCCTCACACACACAAACACACACACACACACACACACACCACCACCACCACCACCACCACCATTTAAGTGCTTGTGCAAACTCTGACAATAGGGTAAGATATTCAACAAATCCAGACAAAAACAGGAATCAGCCAAACTCCATGCTGGTTTCCTACAAAAGCCATGTGAGTGCCCTACCTTTATAAGGCCATTGATGACACTTTGATTTACTGTGTTGCACCTGTTTGTATCACTGCATGGCAGCCATTTTGACAGTGTAAACGGACAGACTCATGCTTGGTTAGCCCGAATTGGGGGCGACTGTATCTATAAATGTAGAAATTCACAATGTGGGAGGTAGACTGTGAAAGTGTCAGTATCATGGCACTTAGTTCCTGGTCTATAAATTTCTATCCTCTGTCTCACCAAGGAATCATACTCACTCTTCCCGCATGGTATTCAGCCTTTTCTATCATACACTATGATCATCTATGTCACATTGGTCTCCAAGCAGACATAAAACTCCTTTAGTTCAGAATTTGCATCAGAATTGTCTTTTTATTTATCATAGGCACTCAGTTAAGTGTGTCTAAATAAATCAAAAAATATTAGGACCATAACATTACTCAAAAATTCAATTTGATTATTGTTCTTGTCATTTATATTGTTTTACCTATTAGTTTATTTTCTTATATTTACTGCCAGTTTTCAATAATAGAGTACTTGAGGATTACAATATTTTCTCTTAATTTGCAAGAGAATATCATTTGAGTAGAGTAATGCCATTTTTATTCAGTGTCCAGGAGACCAAGAATCCAAGATGCGTGAATATTGCTACAAGACAATGAAATTCCAGAGGAAAGCTACAAGGCTTAGGCACCCTGTCAGCCATCAGCTCTGGTGCTCCTGCAGCTATGGGACTGAGTCACAATAAACTCGGAAAATAGATGTCCAGAATGAGGCTTATTGAACTTGAGTTGCTATACCTTCTATGATCTCGCTTTCCCTATCACCATCTTTTCTGTGTGGGATCATGATAGCAACAAAGGATATAAAATAGAAAAGGATCTCCCAGCTATGTAACTCATTGTGCCTCATAGGCATGATCGTTTCCCCCAAAGACACCTCCCCATCAGGAATCTTTGGATCAGCCTTTACTGCTTCTTTTCTGTGATAGCTGTGTGATGTGTCAACTTGGCGAGGTTGAACTACAGTCTCAAGAATTGCCTTTCCAGTATGTTTGTGGTTTGGATCATTTACAAGAGGTATCTCTTCTAAGAGCTGGAGGATGGGAAAAAAACGCAACAGCCAGTTTGTAGCATACTCACACCTTCCGTTTGATATTCAGTCAAACACTGGTAGAGGTGCTTCTGTGAGGGGTTTTTCACATGTAATTAAAACCCTTAATCAATTGACTATTTTAATCAAGGTCTTGGGTGGGTCTGGCTTAATCAGCTGCAAGTCTTTAGCAGAGAATTTAGAACTTCCCTGAGCCCAGTGGCTCCACACAGAAGCTGAGTCTGTAATTATGCCCCCTTCTTCCTGGATCTTCCTTCTTAACTGCTTGTCTGTGGGCAACCAGCCTTAGCCCATGCCCATGGGGTTCCAGCCCACTCACGATCGTCCCTCTCTGACTGCCTACCTGTGGTCTTTGGGCTTACTTAATCAGCCACAGAATTGTAAAATCAATTCCAAATAACAAATCCATATATGAAAACCACATATCCTACTACCTCTGCTTCTCCAGACAGGTAAACCCCCTGTCAACCCCAATCATCCATTTAGTCACTCGCCGAGTCCTGTCAATCCCTTTGTCTAAGTAGTCCCTTAGTCTTGCTGAAGATGACGATGCCACTTGGGGAATCCGGTTCCAACTTCTCACTTCTCCCAGGGCTAATGGAGAACAATTTATTTCTGTCCTTCTACCCACCCCAAGCCAAGTCCATACTACCATCAGCTCTCACTAGAACAGCAAGATAGTTTCATGACCTGCTACTCAGCAACCCATTCTTATCCAGCCTACTTTCTCCATTGAAGACAGGATAAACTTCCATAAATATAAGCCCGAACATGTCAGCTTCCACTCAAAACCCTTCTGTGGTTTCCCAGTGGGTGAAGACCAGATCCTTGACATGCCCTAAAAGCTTCTGCACCACCTGGCTTCTCCTCACTACTCCAGTGTCCCTTCATGCCACAGTCTACCTTTCTACTGCTATCTAGTGGCCTGAAATGTTCTTCCAACGTTCCTTACGTGGTAGGCAGAATATTAGTCCAAAGATGTCCACATCCTAATCACCAGAACATCTGAGTTTGTTATGTTACACAGCAAGGTGAAATTAAGTTTGCTAACCAGCTGACCTTCAGGTGGGATGATCATCTTGGATTATCTGGGTGGGTCCAACGTTATCATAGGATCCTTATTAGTGAAAGAGGGAAGGAAGCAGGAGAGTCAAAGTTTGAGAGATTTGAAAATGCTACACTGCCAGCTTTTAACATAGAGGAAGGGACCCTGATCAAAGGAATGAGGGTAGTCTCTTTTTGCTGAAAAAGGCAAGGAAATGCATTCTTTCACTGAGCTTCCAGAAGGAGCACGACTTGGTTAACATCTTGACTTTTGGCCAGTGAGATCCATTTTGGACTTCTGACCTCCAAAACCATAGGATAATAGATTTTTACATTTTAAGTCACCAAGTTAGTAGTAATTTGTTAGAGCAGCAAAAGGAAACTAATATGTCCACCATTGGGAATTACACAGCAGTAGAATTTCACAAGTGATGAAAAATGCTATCAACCTTTAATTTTATAAATAAAAATAATTACTATGTACTATACTCTTATTTTCATTCATGAAAGGACTTCTTAATTTTTTGTTTTGAAATAACCAAACTTACAATCAACTGCAATAATATGAGGAATTCCCATTTACACTTTATTCAGATTCACTAATTTTTAATACTTTGCCACATTCATTTCTCATTCTTTCTGTGTTTCATTCTTTCTTAATGTTTGTTTACCAGTCTCTCTTTCTCTCTTACTATCTCCTTCTGCATATACACACACAAGTGCAAATAGTTATTAAGAGAGACAATTTTAACACAAAAAACTAGGAAGGACACATCTCAGAATAAAGCAAAATCTCTTATATTTAATAACTTCATAATATAGTCCTTATATTTTCCTTGTGTTATCATGGTAAAATTCATTATGGAGCAGTACTCATTCATAGAAAAGCATGTGGAAATCATAGTAACTCTTCTTTATGTATCTTTACTCATACTTTTAAATTTAGGCCTCATTTTCAGGAAAACCTTATACCTTCACACTAGAGTTGATTCCCCAATTTTTTGTTCCTCTTGAAACCTGAACTTCTTAGTGCCTACTTGACATTTGCAGCCTGAGAGCCAGAGGAGCTCTCATTTGTTAGCCCCTTGAAGGTAAGAATTATAGTGCCATCTACCTTTTACACACACTGTATAAAAATGTAATTTTGTGACACAAACAACTGAATGGGGGTGTGGAAGGAACTGTAAAGGAACAGAGATTTTAGGCTTTTTGTAGGTTATTGAAGTTAAACTGGTATAAATTCAGATTATAGCATTATAACTTTAGGATGTTAAATATAATCTCCATGATAACCACAAAGAAAATAGCTATAGCATATGCACAAAAAGAAATGAGCAAGGAGTTTAAATACTTCACTGCAAAAAATCAAGTAAACACAAAAGAAGACAGTAAAAAAAGTAAATGAGGAACAAAAAAGCTAAGACATGTGGAAAACAAATAGTAAAATGGCAGAAGTCCTTCTCTATTGGTAATTATGTTAAATATAATTGGATTAAACTCTCCAGTCAAAAGACAGAGATTGGAGAATGGGGACAAAAACATGATCCAACAGCATGCTGTCTACAAGAGGTTCACTCTAAATACGAAGACAAAAATAGTTTGAAAGTGAAAGGATGGGGAAAGATACTCCATGCAAACAGTAGCCAATAGAGAACAAGGGTGGCTATACTATCAGACAAAATAGACCTTAAATGTTAAAAGTTTATGAGAGGAAAGGGAAGATACTATATATTAATAAAAGGTTTAATAAGTGAGAAGATAATACAAACATTTATGTACCAATTCCAGACCATCAAAATATACGTAGCAAATCTATAGAATTGAAGGAAGACATAGATAGTTCTATAATAATAGATGTAGACTACCAAATCCCACTTTCAGTAAGATAGAACAACCAGACAGATGAGTAAGGAAATAGAGGACTTGAACAATGCAATACATCAACTAGATCTAACAGACATAAACAACATGCTACCCGATAACGGCATACACATTTCTCTCAAGTGCTCATAGGGTATTTTTCAAGAAATCAGAAACCTTTGGTAGAAATGTAAAATGGTATAGGCACTGTGGAAACCAGTAAGGAATATTCTCAAAAAATTAAAAATAGAATTACTATATGATCTAGCAATTCCCCTTGAAAGTAGGGTCTGAAAGAGATACTTGTACATCCACGTTCATAGCAGCGTTATCCATAGAAGCTAGAACATGGATGCAACCCAAGTGATCATCAATGGATGAACAGATAATTAAGTAAAATCTTTCATAAACATAAAGTAGAATATTACTCAAAAAGAAGAAAATTATAACACATGCTACAATATGGATGAAACTTGAGGACATTATGCTAAGTGAAATAAGCCAGTCACAAAAAGACAAATGCTACAGGATTCCACCCTACGATGTACTTAGAGTAGTCAAAATCATAGAGATCAAAAGTGAAATGGAGGTTGCCAGGTCTATGGGGAAGGAGCATTACTGTTTAATGGGGATAGATTTTCACTTAGCAACATAGAAAGCATTCTAAAGATGGATGGTGGTGATGCTTGCACAACAATATGAATGTACTCCATACCACTGAACTGTGCACTTTAAAAAGATGGTAAATTTTATGTGATGTGTATTTTACCACAATAAAAATATTAAGTAAGCAAAACTTTAGTAAATCCAATAGCAAAGTGCACTATCAACGAGAGACTTTCCTTCAAAATCTAATCTTATCCGATTTTCTAGGCCAAGGTAACCTGCAGCCAAAATCACAATGACATGTCTGCCATAGCACAACATAATTTACTTCATCAGAATCTTTCCACAAAGACATCATTGGAAATACAGGCTTTCAGTTGGTCCCTTTATAGAATTTAATAGTTAAACTTCTCTGAGTTATCTTTGCCTTTACAGGACTAATTTCTAAACCACCACAGATACCTAATTATATTCTCCCCAGCAAGCATCCTTCCAACCTGTGTATAATGAGAAACTGTTAAAAGTGAACATATTATGTTATCAGTGAACATATTAATTTTCAAATATACAAATACACAAGCAGGCTTTAAAAGACCATATGCTACTTTTCTTTAGTTTCCAAACCACAATGGATGCCCTTGGAATGATTGTTCTAAGTTTCCTGTGATAAGTGAAATCCAAGGAGTTTCCACAAATGATACATTTATAGTGGAAAAATAATTTCACTCATTTGTTGTCTCATCCTCGGTTTTTTTTCCATATATATACAGATATATCCATATAGATATGTTTGGGATGAAACAGAAAATAAACAGGAAGCATTCTTGCAGTGTTTACAAAGCAAAAAAGAAATGTTATGATTCTGTAAATAAATAATGTTTTTACAGTACTTCAGATTTGGCAGGACATCTGGTGTGGATGTTATCAAGGGCATTAGAAGCAAATGACTAAATTCTGCTCTCAGTTCCTTACTATGCTACCATATGGAAATCTTTTTTTCCCCTTAGTCTATCCTTTACTGACTTGGGAGAAACAAAATCAAAGTAGAAGTGACTAAACTGCTTCCTACCAACTCTTGGACTGCCTAACATTATGGTCTGTTTTTAGTGTAAAGACTCAGTTGCTGATCTCAGCTACCTTAAGTAGGTTTCCATGCATTGACTTGAATCATGAGTCTATAATGACCGAAAAATAGTTGAATAAATAAATAAATGAGACAGGAAAGTTCTCCCAGTTAATAAATGTAGAAGAGAACACAAGAATAGAAAATACCATTAGAACCAATAGTGAAAGTTGTTGCAACAAAATCTACCAATAAATCCTAAAACTTTCAGGAGGAAGACAATATTTGCCCAATTGCAAAATATCTCCCCTCAAGATATTTATTGGTTACAAAAGGAGAAATAGTAATTTTTTAACATTTATTTATTTTGGGGAGACAGAGAGCCAGCCGGAGCATGAGACGGGGAGGGGCAGAGAGAGAGGGAGACACAGAATCCCAAGCAGGCTCCCAGCACAGAGCCTGACGCAGGGCTTGAACTCATGAACCACGATCATGACCCGAGCCAAAGTCAGACATTCGACTGACGGAGCCACCCAGGCGCCCTGGAGAAATAGTAATTTTTTAATGGAAAGAGCTGGCAGATACCATGTTAGCCAAGTAATCAAGGTTAACATCACCTATAATGAAACATACTGGCATTAGGCACCTCTGATACAGTGCACTAAGGGGGCTCATTATCTCGGTGACATTCTTGCTAAACACCTACAGATTTAATCTTTTCACGAAAAAAAAAATTAGACAAATCCAAATCATAGGACATTCTGCAAAATACGTGTCCAATATGCTTCAAAAGTGTCAAGGTCTTGGAAGGCAAACACACACACACACACACACACTCACACACACACAGAGAGAAAGAGAGAGAGAGAGAGAGAGAGAGAGAGAGGGAGAGAAATTATTACAGACTGGGAGAAAATATGGAGACATGAAAACTAAGTATAGTGTGGAATACTGGATTGAATCATGGGCTAGAAAAGAACACCAGTGAGAAAATGATGAAATCTGATTAAATCTGTAGTTTAGCTTTAAAAAAAGGGGGGGGTGTCTAGGTACTAGCCCCTTAATAAAATTCCCCTAGTTACCATAATGCAGTCTAAAAAGTAGCCCCCATGGTGAGCCACTGTGACTATTCACTGCATTTAAGAATAAAGAATAATTAAGGATGTGTGAACAGATGCTAATAAATTAATGCTTCAGAAGGTTCTACTAATACACAACTCAGTCTAAGGAGACAGCATCAAGTTACAAAAAATAGTTTCACACTTCACAAGCCATTGAACTTCTGTCTGCTCTCACTGGTCTCTGAATCTGTTCCTCCTCTCCTTTTCCCATCTGTCTCATTCTCCCTCTTCTCCCTCCTTCACCCAACCTTCTGTCCTATGTTAATACATAGTATAGAGCCGAATTATATTTTTAAGTAACTGATATTATCAAGTTTTATAGCTTGTCTACCCAAGTTTTAAAAACTTTCTCTTTCAAAATAAAAAGCTAAAGCTGTATTAAGATGATCGTTCTTCATGTAAACCTTAAATTGATAGAGTATGTGTGAGGTTACTGGCTCTTGATGAAAATGTTTTCCTATATCTGGCAAAAAGCTTAGAAGCCCATTCAGAATGATGTTGTCAGAATATGTATTCATGAGATACTCTGAAATAGACAAAAAGAAAAGAGCACACAAAGACTTCATTCTTTAACATTATACATCACCCCAGTTTTGACATTCTTATTCATAATCATGCTGCAAAAAGAGAGTTAAATAAAATTCTCTTACATTCCATTCTCAATCACTACTGTTTCTTCAGAAAAACAAATTATATTGGGTGATAATATGGTATGAATTAGATAAAGGAGAGGTGCTCCATGAGAAGCTACCCTATAATTTATACCAAAATTAAGTTCAAGTGGGACTCAAGCCCTTTCAGAATCTGGCTGTCATCCTAAATGCCTTCACTGGGGGATGCAAAATGCTATTGCTTTTTTCCCCCCACTTTGCTTCTGATTTCCTAAGTTGAATTACCTCTAATTTAGCTCTGAAAGAGTTTGATCAAGAAAGATCCCAAAGATCAAGGAGGATATGAGTCTATGTTCCAAGAGTGAAATCAAATATAGCATTTCTCAAATGCGTCAGTATTAGGTTTCCTCAATCTATTCTTCCTTCATTCTCCAATCCTGCTTACATCTGGCCCCGGATGAAGTAAATGCCAAGTACAGGAAAGGGGAATGGACTCCAGGTGTGTGTAAGTATGGGTGTGCTGGTTGCATGGGTTGGGGGAATAGGGACTTCACTCCAGGGAGAGTATTCTATATTTAGAATAGCCTGCTGAGTGAAACGCCCCAGCTATGTGCAGAGTTCCCAACCACATTGTTACTATGACATCACCAAAATAACTAGACATTTGAGGAAAACTGAAACATGAGAGAGAAGGATCAAGATACAAAATTTTGAGCTATAGCAAACAGAGACAATTTCGGGTACCCAAAGGACATTTATTAAATCCTTCAATGAGTCCCTCAGAGAAATATGAAAAAAAAGTTTGCCCTCATAAAACAAGAATAGGGGAGCTTTAACAAATTAAAATCATGATTGTTCAGATTTCTAAAAGTTCAATAGAAGGGTTGTAAAATGCATTCAAGGAAATCTACAAGAACAAAAAAGAAATGGAGGCCATAATTATGGCAGATATAATAAGGGACATAGATATTATTAAATCAAGACTTCTCTAGCAAACACTATAGATGCCTACTCACCAACCATTCCCCATTTCAACCTTATTAATATTTGGTTTAAAGGGGACCTCCAATGGCTTCTCCTTTTCTTCTTCACTCTTCCCTCCACTTTCTGACTGGACCACAGGAAAGTTACCTAGGGAAGAAGCAACCACCTTGGCAGGGTGAGGGTGAATGGTACATGCTAAAGATTATGGCTCAGGAAAATAGGATGACCCTGGGTCTTTATGGCATTGTGTAATTGCCATACCAGACCTAGACTTCTTACCTCCAGATTTCTTATTATGTGAAAATTCAAAATTATATTTTTTTGAATGAAGCACTTCAGTTGGATTTCTGTTTACCTGGCAATAGAAATATTATCTAATAAGATAACACTAAGAAGATATCATTTGTTATTAATTAATAACATAATGTTATTTATTTATAATATTCAGATATTGAATATTGAATATCTGAAAAAAATGCTACTCAACCCAACATCCAACTAATGGGAAAAAAAAATGAATAAAGAGGGAAGAAGAGGGAAAGACGGGAGGTGAGGAGGGAGTAGAAAATAGAACTGAGGGATTTTCAAAGGAATTTAAAAAACAAAATTCCAAAAGTTGGAGGGATACAACTGTCTTACATTTGGAAAGGTTTTGCAAGTGCTGGAATAATTAATGGAAAATTTCCACATTTTGTGCAACAGAGATAAAGAGATAATCTTAAAAGTCCTCTGAGAGGAAAAATAAGAACTATACATAAGATATAAAAATCAAATTGAAGAAAAATTTAAGCCAGAATTCTTTTTATTAAAAGATTTTTTAAGTAATCTCTACGTCCAATGTGGGCTCGAACCCATAACCCCAAGGTCAAGAGTTGCATGCTCTACCCCCTGAGCCAGCCCTCTGAAGTTGGAACTCTTAGCTAAAGTGTCTAATAAAACATTTCCAGACATGAATGGATTCAGAAAGTTTATCTTCCATATAGCCTTTCTTAGAAGTTGGGTCAGGATGTGCTTCAGCAGTGTAAACCAAGAAAGACCACGGGGATCCAGCAAATATTCCTCTAACCCCAAAAAAGGAGTGAAAAACTGTATTAGGACTATCATTCTTTCATCCTGCTGCAGAGCTCTTAGTCTAGACGGAAGCACATAAATGAAAGGTAATTAGAAACTCTGAGTAGAAGATGGTTTCCAAGATAGTTGAGGCCCAACTATGAGAGAATGAGTACAAATTAGAATAAAAAATGGGTGACTTTCCAAAGAAACTTGATGGATTCCATGTGACAGATTTTATGTATTTCGTAGAAAGGTAGGACATACTAGCGATATAGTAATGGCATATTTTTACATTTCATGTATTGATATAATGAGATTTGGCATTAACTAGTAACTTTTTAATGACTTGGGAAATGCTTATAATTCACTATTGCTCAAATAAGAGAACTGAATAGGATTCTATTTTCATAGCTAGGTGATAATGCTTGTCTTGGTCAGCTCAAGATGCTGTAATGAAATACCATGGACTGAGTGGATTAAACAACATACATTTATTTCTCATAGTTCTGGGCCATCTCAGGGTCCTGGATGATTTGGTTGCTGGTGCGAGCCCTCTTCCTGGCTTGCAGTTACCTTCTCACTGTGCCCTCCCATGGTGGTCAGAGAGTGCTCTCGTCTCTCTCTTCCTTAATCCCATCATACGGTCCTCACCTTCATGACCTCACTTAACCCTACTTGGCTCCTCAAAATTCCACTTCCAAATGCCAACACATTGGGAGTTAGGGCTTCAGTATAAGAATTTTGAAGGGACACAAACATTCCATAATAATGTTAAACATTTATTATTGCTGTGTGTGAGATCATTTTTTTAAAACTTCATGTGTATTAATCTATTTAAATCTCTAAATCATACTGTGAAGTAGATGCTGTTAATATTGTAAGTAGTTTTGTTATAAATTAAGATTTTTATTACCTGCTTTACAGTTGTTGAATGACTTTAAAACTAATGTGTATTGCTTTCTTTCGATTTTTAATATTTCTTCAGATAAAGCAAATAATTCGTCTCACATTTAGATTATATTTTTATATACAGAAGTGTCTTAAAATTATTTTCACTTGGAACTTTTGATATTACATATTATTCAACATTTATTCAAACTTAATTTTAAAATTCATCTTGTTCTATGCCTTTAAATGTCAGAAGTTAAATAATCTCCTGGCTCAAGGAGTCGCTTGGACTTTTTTTAAAAAGCAAATTGAGGAATCAGTGAATTGGTGGCTTACTTTATTGGGAATATATGAATTTCTTCAAAATGTCAGAAGACTGTATAATAAGTGGCTCATGGAGATCCAATTGTATAGATGCACGGTACAGAGAAGGTAATTTTAGTCTATTTTAATTTATCTAGAATCTTGAATGAACTTTAATTTATATAACCACTGGTACATCCCACTTGGATACATCTGTTGAGCTATGATAAATCGCGGTGACCTTTGAGAATATTGGCGAAACATTTCATGTAACAGGTAAGGGGAGAGAGTCTATCAAATAAGACTGCCGAGGAACTGGCCAGAATCCAGATTTATTCTTCAGGGTGTTTCTGAGTTACTGTTGCCCCCCAAAATCCCTTGAACAAGGAAAGCAATTACTTTGGCACGGGGGAAAATCAAGAGTTAGCTTCTCTTCTACCATTTAGACTTTATTGTTGGCCTCTTGCTCCTCGGTTGGGCCTCTTGGGAGCCATCTTAGGTTTCTGTCTATCAAGAAGCTTGGCTAAGAATGGAAAAATACTGAGAGAGATCATCTTTCGGATGCCCAACCCCTCGTGTACACACCCCGTGCAATCCCCAGAATTTGTGATGTGAGATCTCACTCCCGTGGTCAGGTCACATGGCACAAGTGACTTTATGAGTGGAGATTGTCCATGTGGACCAGACCTAATCACATGTGCCTTTTATATATGGCTCTAGAAGTCATCAACAAAGAAGTCTGTGGTTTGAAGCATGAGAAGGATTTGATGCACCCTTGTTGACTTGAACATGAAAGGGGCCATGAAGGAATTCCAAGGAATTCCAAGGAATGTGGAAGCCTCTAGGAACTGAGAGTGTAAGAAAATTCATAAGAATAAGGTGGATTTTTCCTCGGAACCTTCAGACAAGATCTCAACCTGCTGACTCCTTGATTCTCAACACAATGAACACTGAACACTTCTTTATGTTGCAGAAGGTCTTGCTGTAGATGCCCAAAGAGCCACTCATTTACAATTTTATGACATAGGAGTAAAGCTAATTCAATTAATTTTTCCTACTGTGCCCCCATAATACACATGATGGGATTGGTTGTTTTCTTCCCATATTATTTTAATGTAAAAATATAAACACATGCTTCCTTTTGGAACACAGGCCCAGCATTGGGCTCAGCACCATCCAGAAAGTGAGATCTTCCCTTAAGGAGTTTACAGTCTAGTTGAAAAAAAATAACATACATACCCAAATCAATATCATATGAGGAGAAAGTGGTATGTTATTAAAAATGAAAATAAATTTCTATAATCTCAGATACAAATTTAGATACACATTTCAGATACAAGGGCAATATTTTCTTGCCGGAATAACACAGGAGGTTTTATCAATAACATGGTAAAAGGATCTGAATCTGATGGGTAATTGAGCTAAATAGTATTTTCCATCACCTCAGTAGAAAGCCATGATATCACTCTCTGTTTCCAAAAATGTTGTTTCCTCACAGAGTGCCCTGGATTCAGTTCAATTCATAAAAGTCTTCTTTGGAAATTAGTTACTATTCTCAAAGGAAAATTATGAGTTTTTAACCTTACAGAGTGTCTCACATTAATAAATCATGGCAGAGTAAAGAGGGCCCGTTCCTTCCTTGCAGTGGGACTCAGCCCTCCTGGGGTGAGGTAATGTGCCCATAGAACCGGTCCCTCCCTCAGGTATTTCCCAGGCTGAACAAGCAGCTCACTCTTAGCGGTCAGTTGAAGCACTTCACAGAGATCTCCATGTTTCCCTTACACATTTCGTCAATCCCCACCAGGAAATAACCTCTCTGGACATGTTGCTCCCAATTACTCATCCTTGGGAGGGAAATTAAATATGCCAATAGTAGTCATTAGCACCTCACCTGTAGAGAATTTCATAGCTCATCAGCTATCACTGGGGACTTCAGAGAACAAGGTCCCTAGGGAACAGGGAATCGATGACAGGGTGAATCACATAGGGGAGGAGGAAGGAGGACTTAGGAATAGGTCTGGATGCCGGGACACTGATGAGTACAGAGTATATTGGGAGTGAGATAGTAGGAAGCTTCTCTGGGGGAGAAGAAATTCTAGAGAAGAAGAGGGTGCAAGAGGTCGCCTCTCCAACTAGATGGGACCTTCTAGATGGGACCTTCTACAGGGGAGCGACAAAGGTTTATAAAGGTATTGAACTTCCCCCAAGACCATACGAGTGACAAATCTGGGGACATGAGCCAGAATTAGGTCCTTTCTCTCTTATGCTTCCCTCTGATTCTTGTAGGCCTGTCAAAGTAACATTTCCTTCTGAGATTGCAAGCTTCTGAATCATGAGAAAGGATCTAGTTTTCCCTTATTTTCCCTGGCAGCGTTTGGCACATGGGAGGTGTTCATAGGTGTTCATGGTGCAGAGTGTGTATTTTCTTAATCAAGAGCATCTTACTCCTGTTCATGCAGCTCTCCAAAACCTGTCCTGCCAATGGTCTCACACACACACACACACACACACACACGTGTGCACGCGTGTTGTCACCAGTTCCGGATGAAATGTCTGGGTCTTGATTCCTTATGCATAAAGAATCATCCCAATCTGACCCTTTTTTTTCCCTGACCCTTTCTGTGGTTTTGATTGCTGGTATATATTTTCTCTACATGAAAATAACAGAATTTGTATCAGTGGGCCCAAATTTACCTATGCATTAGAATACATTAAGGAACTTAAAAAAAACTACAGATGCTGGAACTCTAGCCTTCATATTCATTTTTAATTGTTCTGGGATGAGGTTCAGGCAGCAAGATACTTAAAAGGTCCCTAACTGATTTTAATGTACATCCAGGATCGAGTACCACTGATATAAATATTACTTCCCCGCAGAGGAAACCCCATCCAAGACTAATGAAATCAGAATCTCCAGGGATGGGGCCAGACAGTGGTATTTCTCAGGCTGTCCCATGTGATTTCAATGTGCAGCCAGGGTTGAGAACCTCCATCAAAACAATGGGTCTAAGACAGTAGTACATACAAGAAACATCCAAGGAGATTTGTAAGATTATGAATCCAAGTGGCACCCTTGACCTAAATCGGGCTCCTTAGTTTACAACCCCCCCCCCCACATCTGTCATGCCTGGTGAGGGCGGGTGGGCAGCATTAAGGAGAGGAGACCATATGTAACTTGCTTTCTGGAGCAGCTCACATGCGACTGCTGCCGCTGCAAAGGAAAAGGTCCCCAGAGAGCCTCTGAAAAGGAGATTCTGGAGTGTTGACAAGCAGGATAGTGTCCTGCGTATGGGCTTCTGTGCTTCCAGGTGGGGCTACTCTTACTGCTGGCATCTGGGAGGAACATCATTGCCTAAGACGGAACAAAGTTTATGTCTACAGAAAGTACTTGTTGAATGAATGAATCTAAAGGAAGCTCTCTAGGGCCCTGAACCTCGGGGCCGAGGGGTATTTATCTACACAACAGGAGTTCTTGTGAAACTTGTTTAAAAGAGTTAATCGGTAACAAACAGGTGCAGCCCACCGATCCCAGGGATGATGAATTTCAGTCCTATTGCCGGACACTGCTGCTAGTGACAAATTAAGAGAGTGTCAGCTCTGAGTAACCACTGTATTCTGTACTTGTCAAGCCACTCACTAACTAAATGGCAGAGAAAAGGGTTAGGACTGCAGTGTGAGTCCCCTGCAAAAGCATCAGTGTCGTTTTCCAGTCGCGCGAAATCGCCCTGAGCTGGTAAGTGAAGCCAGCAAGTGGCCTGGCACACACATAACCCGTTTCATATAATTCCAGCAAAGTTTCAAAGTGGTTATTGAGAACTGCTTCGCATTGCTTTGAGTGCCCAAAGAAGATTCCTTCTCCTTTTGGGTAATAGGACATTTTATGAGAAGTTGCCTCTCATCTCAGGGCTATGGATTTCAAACCCTCACCTCTACCCCTCAACTTGATGTCGACTCCTCGGCCTAAACATCCAAAGAACTTCTGTTAAACAAGCTAACCGCTGGAAATATTACGGCTGCCAGCTGAAAGAAATGAGGTGGGTACACAGACCACACAAAACAATGGAAGCCATTTAAAGACAAAATGTACAGAGTAACGAGGAACAATTTCGGCCATATTGAAAGCATGTCAACGGCCTGCTGCTCTGGGCAATGCTCTGCAAATCTTGGCGTTCACCCACCGTGGCCTCGGACTCCCTCTGGATGAGGCCTGGATAACTGGCACCTTCCATCTTCAAAATCAGCCTTTCTGGCCAGACCACAGAGGGTCAAGGCAGCCATTACAAACCAGAACTCTCCAGTGCTGCCATTTCCTGCTGATTCAAAGAGGGGCAAGACCGAGGGACAGTGTACAGTTGATTAAGTGGCCATTGAATTAACGGTATTATTCCTTCTGGTTAGATTTGCCATTGCCCTTTTAATGAGGTGCTTTGTTGAACAAGAGCTCCATCTATGGGTGAAATCAGTTATACTGACTTCTACCCTTAACATCTTGATTACAATTTACATTAGACTCGTGGTTCTCAATTCGAGGTGATTTTGCCCTCCAGGGTGACGTCTGGCAACATCTAGGACGTTTTTTGTTGTCCTAACTGGTCACAACTGTCATAACTGGCTAGGTAGAAGGTAGGATAGTGCTAAACATCCTACAACGTTCTGGACAGCCCTACACACCAAAGAATTTTCCCGCCCTATCAATAAATAAAATGGGAGAAATTCTTCTTGGGACAAGAGAGTCTTATAAAATTGATGCTTACATATGGGTTCCCCAAGCCACAATAAAACCATTTTTATTGAAATATTTTCCTATTCCCCCACCACTACACCGAGCTTTTTGTCTCCCTACCTTTTTCTGCTGCATATGGATGTGACAAATTCTTTTACCCTAAGGTGTTAATGAATGACTTAATATATTAATATATATCTGGGCTATTTGAAAAAGGAAACTAGAGGAAGATGATGATACTTAGGGCAAAAAATGCATTGGTAATGGCAGAGTTTTAGGTAGGGGCCCCTTAAGGGGACTGAAACTTTGGGTTCAAGTGTTCTCCTTCTAGCTTTTCCCACAGGGCGATCCTACCTTGTGGTTGGTTAAATAAACAAAACCACATCAACTGGTGCTCAGACCATTGTAGGTGACATTATAGTTGTAAAAGCCCTCATAGGATGGACACAACACTGAGGAAAAATCAGCTTTCTTGGATTCTCTACTCAACACATGCCATTCAGCATTCACCATTCGGCATCTCAGGCAGTTTACTGAGTGGGATTTTGGTGAACTAAAAACTAAAAGTCACCTTCTGAGAGATTTTCTTTCAGTCCACACAGAAGCACATGTACCCCTGAAATTTATGATAGAGCAGATTTTTATAAAAATATAGCCGTGGGCCAGGATTTTCTGTTCTTTGAAACCTCCTAATCGTGGACTACAAATAAAATTTGAAGCCTCGTGCTTCAGGACTGTCACAACCTCAGGTGCTTTAAGAGATCAACTCTTGCCCCATGGAGAATAATCTTCGTCCCATCTATAAAGCCTACCACTACCACACTCGAGGGGACCCCACTCTCGCTGCTCCACTTCTAAGAAAAGCAAAGGATCAGCTCACTTGTCTGACAAGATGAGTATCTTTCTTCATCTAAATGGCTTTGTGTCTTACCTTTTCTCTCTAATGACTAAGCATTAAATTCATCTCACCAACCACTGGGAATCTACAGTCTGCAAGGCAAAGCCATGGGAATGCAGAGATGATTTAGAGAGTCCCACTCCATGAGATAACCAAGCAAGGGTGTTATATCTGCATACTTGACTCCAGTCCATTTTTTTCCATTGCGACATGGCATCCGGCCCTGGATATTGCAGGTAAAGGAAAAGAGGCATTCTTGAAAGTTATCGGCTCATCTTTCCTGTCATTAGTAACAGTGCACCAACTATTAAACCCTGAAAATCACTAAGAACTTGCCCACGTTTTGTATGCAATATCTAGATTTCTGTACTATGACTGTACCAGGCAAAGTATATAGTGAGAAGTGTTGGAGCGTCCTAAAAATTCATATTAAATGAGTAATGATTTAATAACTTTCCTCTTCAAGTGCCATCAGCAAGAAATTGTACAGTTTTATGGGAACTCTTGATTTATTGGTCCTGAAGATTGCCTCAGCACAGCCAGTTTGCCTCATAATTTGTGGGAAAGAAGCAAGATTAAAAAGAAGTTTGAAGGGAAAAAATGAGTTGAGAAAAATTGGCAACAGGGCTTGTGCAATATTAATTATAATTGAGAAGAGAACATCCCTGCTGAATCTAGGGCATTTTTATGTATCGTGTGCACTAATAAAACCCTGTGTTCCCCAAACTAGCTGATGTATGATCATTGTTTCCAGTCAAATGGGTCTGATGAGGAGTGAATATTAAAATGATATTCTTAGTAATTGTAAGTGCAAAAACATAAAGTAGGAAAATAATAATGCACACCTACAAACACCATAAACTGTGAAAGATATTGTGTTTCTCTCTTCTCAAGTAGTATTTTGTGTCATGTTTGAAAGAGTGTGGGATGCTGGAAGAAAATGAATATAAATGATATATAAATAACATAAAATATTGAAGCATTTTATCATCTTTGTTCCAAAGACAATTACTTTCCAGAATATCGAAGCACTCATTCTATGACCTACATATGGTGAACAAAGATGAAGACGTCTGGCCAGACTGCGTCTATTCCTAAGAGATTGGCCCACAGCAGTTCAATCTTGGACTATGGCGTTTGAGAAGATGAAAAGTCCAAGTTACATACTCATAGTTGTGTTTAACGGTATTATTTGCTAGGCAAAATTGCTGAATTTTGGTTTGCTGGAAAAAAATAGTTCAGTTCTTTTTGCTGTATATTTAATAAATATTAATACTGTGTCTACATAGGGCTTACATTACCAAGAATATGTAATTGCTTTTGCTACCAATAAATCAAGGTTAATAGTTAGGCATTTTGGAGCAATTGCTTAGATTTCTCATGTTCCCTTTGAAAACGTAAAGTTATTAAATCATAACCCATTTGTTATGAGTTTATAAAACACTACAGTTTCAGTGACATAGCCTATATACTTCAAACATGAAAGGCCAGATTTTCTACGTTAGCCTCTCTCAAGAGTGCCATGGATGATCAAGATTCGAAAAACTATGAATTTTACACTCATTTCTGCAGAACTCTGGGGTTTGAAGAAGCCAAAGGTCATCTGACCAGCCCACACAAGTTCAAGACAGCCATGAGGAACCAGAACTCTCCAGTGCTGTCCATTTCCTTCTGGTCCAACTTGCGTGCTATTTCTTAATTATGCCTAGCCTACTGTAGCCACTGTTTGTCTCATTGAAGATCTGAAGGCTCCCTACAGTTATCCATTCTATTTGGGGGCAGATTTGACTATTAAATACAATCTTTTTTTACACCAATCTCAAATGTTTGCCTTCCAGTATTTATCATTGCCAATGTTGGTCCTAGAATACCGTCAAGGGACAAATTAAAAATGGTTGGGGGGGGGGGGGATGTACGTGTGTGTGTGTGTGTGGAGTGCACGCTCCCTTCTTCAGAGATGACTCTTGCAATATCTGTAGACAATTAGCCAACTCTCATTGTCCATGTCCCTACTCATTACCTTCAGACTTTTCTCAATGGGCTGAAAGACTCATATGGATGACTCCTATATGAGTTTCTTCATGTAACTTAGAATCAATTCTCCTGTAAAGTTTTCAGAATTGACTGCAATAATGGGTTGGCTCCTCTGTTCTCAATATACTCTTCTTTGTGCATATGCATTTAAAGTGTGATATCCAGAATGGCAGTAATAACACAGTGGTCCAGAGATGTTCCCTCCTTTTTCATTCATGTTTTTAATTCAACAAAATTTTATCAGGTGGCTATTATGTGCTGGACATTCTGCTGTGTTGGAGGTATGACAATAGAATAAAAGATTCAGTCGCTGTTGTGGTGGGAAAGCTTTAAATGAGTACACACCAGTAGACATAATTACCCCCCTGGAACGAATGAAATGAAGGCAAAGAACTTAGGTGCTTTAAGCAAGAAGAACAAAGAGAGGGGAGCCTGGCTGGTTCAGTCAGAAGAGCATGCGATTCTTGATCTCAGGGTCGTGAGTTTGAGCCCCAAGGTGGGTGCAGAGATTACTTAAATAAAGAAAATAAAAGGTAAAAAGAAAATAATAATAATGAGGAGAGATCTGATTTAAATTTTGAAGTCAAGGAAGATTTATCCAAGGAAGGCACTTTGCATCTGAGACCAGAAAAATGACTGAGATCATTGTTATTACTGTGTCGATGGCAGATTCTATGACCAAATTAATTTAAAAGCAGCTATCAATATGGGGACTCATTTTGACCTTACTCTCTTATTACACATTTACCCATTCTTTAAAAAATAATTATTGAGCACTATTATCTTAAAATAAATAAATACATATAAACATACACAGATATATATTTTAAACATACATGTTAAGCCCATATAAGGCTCTCTCTGCCAGGGTGTATATGTTAATGTAATCCCTGCTGTCAACTTTTCAAAAAATACCTCAGACAAGTGAGACAGTGGAAGACAAATCATTCCCTTAATAAGCCTTTCCAGGAATCTTGCCCAGGACGGAAGTCAATCTTACTGGCCGCTAGTACTCAAAACCTACCTTATTCATCTTGTTGTAAATTGAATTCACATTTTCTCTCTTTTTAATCTTCTCACACTCATTCCTCCATTTATTCCACTTTTCATCCTGGACCTCTAGAGCACAAAGCACTTTTGTGTAAATTAGGATGTTTCTACTTTCAGGCAAAGGAATTGAAAAAAGGACCCCCTCTGATAGACCAGATAAGAAGAGGAATCCTTTCTTCTGAGCCGTCACCATCCCTCTACAGGGATGAGACCTGCCCACTGGCAGAAAGTTGGTTATATTTCCACCCTTTTTAGACACCCTTTTTCTTCCATCCTTGAGCTCTGCTCCTATCCCAAGGAGCACCATTGCCTTTTTTCACAATACCTCAAAAGTTATGGAAAATGATTTACCATTTTTATTTGCAAGCTCTTTCTGTATTGCAGTCTGGAAGACTGATCTTGTATTAACTTTTATTTTTGCCCCTTGGAATAGGTCATCAACCTTTCTGAACCCAATTTCTATCACATATAAGATGAGGATATTAATGAATACCTTCTCCCAAAGAATTTCTGTAGATTACACAAGATAAGTCATTTAAAACACTTAGTACAATGCCTGGAACTTCTAAGAATCCAATAAATCATAGCTATTATTACTTCTGGTCTTTGGAAGGCAACTGTCTGAGCCAAAAAAGTAGAATAGCCAAAGTTTCATTTTCATTTATTCATATATCTTATGTTTCAATCCCCACCTACCAATGACAGTTTTCCATGTTTAAAATACAAGTAAAACAGAAAGAAAATAGCCATGGAAAGTCGTGATTTTACTGTCATCCAGAAATATAACATAATTATCCCAGGAGTGCTCAAGCCATAAATCTGCTCTTTCTAAAGAAATTCTAGAAAGCCACTGTTACCGTCTTTAGGGCTGTTTTAGTCCATTTGGGTTTATACCACAAAAATATTATAGACTGGTTGGTTTGTAAGCAACAGAAATTTATTTATCACAGTTCTGGAGGATGGCAAGTCCAAGATCAAAGCACCAGAGATGTGGTGTCTGGTGAAGACCCTCTTCCTGAGTCACAGAAGCTGTCTTCTCACTATATCCTCACATGGCAGAAGAGGTAAGAGATCTCTGGACTGTTTTATGGGGGAACGAATCCCATTCACGAGGGCTCCGTCTTCACGACCTAATCAGCTTTCAAAAGTTCCACCTTCAAACACCATCGATTTGGGGATTAGATTTCAACATATGAATTGGTGGGGTAAGGATGGGGGTGGGGGTGGGGGGCACAACATCAGTCTATGGCAAGGGTTTTAGCCTCACCAGCACAATTCCCCAGTCTTGGGAATATAATCTTGTTTCCTTTCATTTCCTTCTGCTTTGGGGCTACATGCTCACCATTTGACTTTTAGGAGTTGCTCATCCCTCTTGAGCATTTCCCACATCCAATTTTCATAACATGCAATTATCCATTTTCTTAAATCTAGATCCCATACTTGATAAGTCTTCTCTTCCTGTCAAAAACGTTCCAAAGTAACAGAGATGTCCTTCGATGATACCTTTAACTTCCCCCTCTGAAATTAAATCCTCTTTGTTCATCAGAATTGAAGCCATAGGACCAATTCTCCTATTTATCTGTTCTCTTTTTGGAAAAATCAACTTGTAAGAAAAGCTGGTCAAAAGTATATCAGACATTCTACTTTCAGCCCAATGGTACTCCAGCAGATAGTCATGGGATTGAGTTCCCTCAAAGAATCCACCACTGGATTTGATGACCTGTGACCTGTGAGACATCTTCCACTTCCTCCATCTGGTCCAGCTACTTCTGGTATGCTCAAATAACAATAATTTTATTACTATCTCCCTTTGCTCACTCCCATGTATTTTCTGACATGCTTCCTTTTTTTTTTTTTTTGTTTTATAGATTTCCAAACAGGTATGTATATTCTTCATTGTCTTAGATGTGAGTTTTGACTGTCACTAAGAATGTCCTAGATATTGAAAGGGCACTGTCCACACAAGAGTCAGCTGAGGACTGAAGGGAGTTTCAGGACTCAGCCAGGCATCATGTTCTCTGAACATTCAGACCTGTGTACTAGCTACTTTCTAAATCCAAAAGGATCCCCAAAAGCCTAAAAATTCAAGATTGGCCTTAAACCCAAATCCAAGGGAAATAAAGTTGTTTCTAATATTTGTGCATCATTTCACCCAGTGGATTTATGCCTTCTGCCTACTCATCTTTACTCTTTCTGCCCATTTTTCACAGTATGATCTTTTAACTCCTGTTCACTGTACATTGTTAATAGCTGTTAAATTATTTAAAGGTTAAATTTAATAGATCTCCAAGGTGTAATCAGGGGGATGTATATCTTACCTTAGAAATTTTGGCATTTGTTTCTAAAATTATATAGGATGAGATCAGCGACAAGAAGGAAAGCAGCAGAAAGGAAAAGAAAATGTCACCAAAAACTTTAAAGCCCTCAATCTGCCTCTGATAGGTCTATTTTTCCAATAATTATAAAAATAATAATAACAATAATAATATAAATATCAAAAAGCTCTCATTTATAGAGTTCTTATTATGTGTCAAGGATTATATCAACTACATCCCACATATTGTTGCATTGTTTCCTTAAAGCAATTCTGTATGATGAGTAGATCCCTTACTTAGCTCTATTTTGCCTTTGAGAAATTAAATAAGTTGACTAAGATCCCCTCCCAACCCGCAGTTAGTTAACAGCAGGTTCAGGAATTACATTGGACACCAAACAGGAGGCTCTAACCACCCAGTTGGGCTTCCTTTTGCTTGCCCAGGATGTTATGTCTTCAGAGCTTTTCTACAGGACTGTATATTTGAAGGCCTTTTGTTCTGTTTGGAAGCCTTTCAGATTTATTGATTAAATAACTTGTGAACTCTCAACGATAGCCAAATTATGGAAAGAGCCTAAATGTCCATCAACTGATGAATGGATAAAGAAATTGTGGTTTATATACACAATGGAGTACTACGTGGCAATGAGAAAGAATGAAATATGGCCCTTTGTAGCAACGTGGATGGAACTGGAGAGTGTGATGCTGAGTGAAATAAGCCAGACAGAGAAAGACAGATACCATATGGTTTCACTCTTAGGTGGATCCTGAGAAACTTAACAGAAACACATGGGGGAGGGGAAGGAAAGAAAAAAGAGGTTAGAGTGGGAGAGAGACAAAGCATAAGAGACTCTTAAAAACTGAGAACAAACTGAGGGTTGATGGGGGGTGGGAGGGAGGGGAGGGTGGGTAATGGGTATTGAGGGCACCTTTTGGGATGAGCACTGGGTGTTGTATGGAAACCAATTTGACAATAAATTTCATATATTGGAAATAAATAAATAAATAAATAAATAACTTGTGCATCAGAGTGGCCAAGAGTTACTTTCCAAGGCTGTGCAGAGCGGGTAAGAATACGTTTCTTCAAATGCGTAGCTGTTCACAAAACGTTGTATGTTTATATTATGCTCATTGGACTGTGACAATTAAAGTGAAATAAAGAACAAGTTCTTATCAGATGCTTTCTTCCTTCTCATTTGTGCTCATTCGTTTAATCCTTAAATTACAATGGATACTTTGACTAGTAATTTGAGCCTGTTGGGGTTACAGATCCCTTTGACAATGGTGAAGATATGAAATCTTTTTGTAGAAAAATCTCTATACTCACATGCCTACAAAAGCTACCTAAGTTCGGGAAGATTTAGGGAAACCTAAAGAAGCCTGTCTGTGGAGCCTTAAGAATCCAAAGAATTCATATTATTTCCATTCTAGTAAAATAAGCTCAGATGTCTGTCTTTTACCCAGAACAACACAAAAAATGAGAGACCAGAGAACACACTCTCCTTTCTCCACCGCCTCGGCCTCTCAGGATGAACCTTGGGAAGTCCCAGCCCATCGTTAAGGTCACCCCACTCAGGCAGACAGGGTGAACCTATGCACGTGTGGCCAGCCAAGGAAGAGAGTGGGGATTGAAAGACAGCTTGTGTGCTGTGTGCCAACCATGCACCCCAGCATTGGGCTGCATCCACCAAGAGTAGGCACCTTTTCCTAATTTGCACAGAGGCATTTGTGCATGGCTCGGCCAATATCCTACACGGCCACCTGCACCCTGGACTGTACAGCAACTAGAGATGCTCTGACTTTGGAGAAAGCTCCCCTTGGTCACGAGTCAAAAACCCCACTCCTCCTGAAAGTCAGCTCAAAATGGATCGAAGACTTAAATCTAAACTCTTGAAACCATAAAACTACTAGAAGAAAACACAAAGGAAACTTCTTGAAATTGGTCTTGGTGATTGATTTTATGGCTATGACCCCTAAACCACAAACGGCAATGCAAAAATAATTAAATGGGACTACATCAAACTGAAAAGCTTCTGCCTCGCAAAAGAAACCATTAACAAAATGAAAAGGCAACCTATGGAATGGGAGAAAATATCTACAAGCCACAAGTCTGATAAGAGTTAATATCACAATATACAAGTACTCATCCAACTCAGTAGCAAAACAAAACAAAACAAAACAAAAACAATTCAATAAATGAGCAAAAGACCTGAATAGACACTTTCCCAAAGGAGATATTCAAATGTCCATCAGGTATAGAAAAATGTGCTCAACATCACTAACCATCAGGGAAATGCAAATCAAAACCACAACAATAACATATCACTTCAAACCTGTTAGAATGGCCAACATCAAAAAGACCAGAGACAAGCCCTGGTGACAATTTGAAAAAAAGGAAAGTTTTATGTACAGTTGGTAGGAATGTAGGTTGGTGTAGCCACTATGGAAAACAGTGTGGAGGATCCTCAGAAATTAAATATAGAACTGTCATGTGATCCAGAAATGCCACTTCTGGGTATATGTACAAAGGAAATGAAATCACTGCCTTAAAGAGATATATGCACTCCCATGTTCATTGCAGCATTACTCATAATAGCCAGGACATGGAAAGTGCCTATCAATGGATATATGGTTAAAGAAAAAGTGGTATACATATACAATGGAATATTAGTTAGCCATAAAAAAGAGGGAAATTCTGCCATTTGCAACAACCTGGGTGAATCTTGAGGACAAGATGCTCAAGTGAGATAAGTGATGCTCAAGTGAAATATGCTAAGTGAAATAAGGCAGAGAAACACAAATACTGCATTTCACTTACATGGGAAACCTAAAAGAATCACACTCATAAAACCAGAGAATTGATTGGTGGTTGCCAGAAGTGGGGTCATGGTGGATGGAGGGAATGGGTAACTGTGGTCGAAAGGTACACACTTCCAGTTATAAA
This sequence comes from Panthera uncia, assembly GCF_023721935.1. Taxonomy (NCBI): domain Eukaryota; kingdom Metazoa; phylum Chordata; class Mammalia; order Carnivora; family Felidae; genus Panthera; species Panthera uncia. The sequence continues at coordinate 139,693,789 of NW_026057577.1, read as the reverse complement.
TAAATAAGCTCTGGGAGTGTAATTTTCAGCATGGTGGCTATCGTTATCAATACCGTATTGTATATTTGAAAGTTGCTAAAAGAGTACATCTTAAAAGGTCTTATAATAGGAAAAGACATTGCAACTACATGAGTGATCAACATTAATTAAATTTATTGTGGTGATCATTTCATAATACAGGCATACATCAAAACATTACACAGTACACCTCAAACTTACACAATGTTATATGTCAATTACATTTCAGTAAAACTGGGAAACAATTAAAATTGAAAAAGCTCCGGTTCAGCCCACTTTACCTTCCTCCTTCCCAGCCTGAAGCACTAGGTCACTTGGCATCTGAAAATTAAGTCCATAAAGTTTCCTTGTGTCTAATCTCCACTCTGCACTAGAGCAGTGTTCAGATGATCGTGTAATATTTTCATTAATCCATTGTCATAGACACAATTTGCTAATGATCATTTATTCAAAATAGGCTTGACTCGACCAAGAGGATCTTGCTCCTTTCTTTCCCACCCACTTATTAACCATGGCTTACATCCATGCAATAGTTTTGAAATGCCATCTGCATTCCCTAATAAGCTTCATACTGAATTTCATTTTCCAGTAGTGGAACAGGCACAGTGAGGATTGTCGTGCCTAGTATGCTCTAGACTTAATATAATTCTTATCAGACTTCATCAGCTCTAAAAATGCCAAGGATCTGGAACTGAGCCTTTTATCTATGCCACAAACGTTTCTGAAACATCTATGTACCAGACATTGGAAAGCCTAGTGAAGATAAAGGTAAGAGTAGGTCATGTCCATCTTTGAAAGGTACAATCTTGTCAATGTGATTAAATTGGATATACAGGACCCAGGGGTTTGCTCATAAGACTCTATCAAGAGGAGATAAGCCTTGACCACATGTCCATTGGGATCTGTTTTGGTTGGAGTTGTGTAATAGTAGTTTCATACTAACATGAAGAGCAATGTTGGATGGTTTGGACAATCTGCCTAAAGGCGAGAGAAGAATCCAAATGGTCTCTGGGATTTCTTTTAACCATTATACTTCAAGGCATTGACAGATAAGTCAGTCCTCTGAAGTTTTATCACATACTTGGGAGAGAAGGAAGCTGAAGGAGACTTACTTGTATTGAACCCACTTGTCTAAGTTACAGAATTAAGACATGGAATATATTTGCAGCCTACCAAATCAAGACCCCTACTCTTGACCAGATGAAGACGCTGCACATTATGCTTCAGGGAAGATGGAACAGGAGGAGACCAGAATTTCTCTAAACTACCACATTTTAAACTCATGTTTCATTCTGGCTGTGCTTTCTCTGTGTCTTGCCCCAAATCTTTGATATAGATCAGCCTTCCCTTTGTCTCCTGTCTTTTTGTTTGTTGACCTATCTCTCCAGATTCTGACGTTCTGTGTTTTCATTGCCATGATCAAGGAGTGTCTCCTTTTATTGACTCAGGGTGCTTAGGACTACTTCTATTGATAAGCCTCTCTAACATGCCTCATGACACTTCCCCTAAGACCAGCATCAGTAGACAGTATCTCCCATTCCCAGCATATACCATATCTTCTCTGGCTCTCACACCCAAATGTTGGATATCATATCCTGGTACAAGTGATGACCAGAATGACAAAAACACACTGCAGTGACTAGTGAGTGATCTGTCCCTTAAATGAGTGTCGTTGCAAATTCCACTCTGTTGGCCGTCTCCTTGGAAAGCATGATGATACTGAGGGTCTGTTACCATTCAATCACTCATCGTATGCAAGAATATCTTCATGGTAAGAAAGTCTTTGAGAACAGTGTAGAAAAATGAGTTACCATCACAGTGGCTCTTGAATGTACTTTAGGCTTGGACCAGAGGCCCTTCTCAAGACAAGGTTAAGATGATTCCATGGAGGCATTGTCAGTTTTGGCATTAGAGGAAAGGGGACACTTATCACAGTGCAGCAGCCCTCTTGGCGGTTCTCGGTGGGGTGTTGATGTGTCCCTGAAGCAAGTTTCTATGCCAATATTCTGTCATTTAGACTGTTGGTGAGTTGTTGCAGAACGGGTCAAGCTATGCACACTTCGTGTTATTTTTGACTATTAGGGGCAGCCCAACCAAAGGAACATTTGCTCTGGTCCAGAGACATAGTGCAGGGGAAAAGGAGATAGAAAGAAGCAGGGAAGCAAACCAAAGCTAAAATAGCATAATGAATGACAGTAATGCAATGTTCCAAAAATATTCTATTGGGTTACACTTTGAATAATGATCATGTCTGGAAAAGAGAACTATTAAGGCCCATAAGAATTTATAGAAATGCTCCGATCCTGAAGGAAAGATGAATAGTTAGATGGGGCTTTGGAGGATTACAGCAACAAATGCAGTCAGACAATTTCCATTATAATCTTTTATTTAGAATGGCACGTAACTCATTTGTGTTGTTGTTGGGTTTTGCTACTGATGCACATATGCCCTGAGGTGCATTTTTATGAGTGAAGAAAATAAATAAGAGGATTTTCAATCGATCTAAGAAAGGTTAATCCTTTTCAACTGAAAAGCTCCCATGCTTGCCTACAGGGCTTACTGGATTTGGGTCTCCCTGAAGTGAAATGCTTTTTTCCCCAATGCATAAATGTAACTACCTTTTATTTCAAGTTAAGAACGTGAAGGTGGAATTTGAGGGATGTTAACGTTTAAAAAGAGCCAACAATTGATTGACAAGATAGAGGAAAAAAAGGACAGAAATTATGGAAAGGTAGTTCATGTCTAATGGGAAGGGATAAGCAAAAGAAGAAGAAATATAACAGCAATGCCTTGAATTTGTAGACCGCTTTAGCGTTTATAAAATACTTTACTCGTGGAGATGGAGACTTCTTAAAAATAAGAAATTTGTCTTCATTAATCTTTGATTCCTTGATCCTTCACAGAATATCTGGCTCACGTAGAGACCCAATACGTTTTAGCTTTGTGAATATACCAAAGACCAGTTGAATGAAATAATGTATTATTCCATTTAATTTTTGCTATAATCCTATAAGTTTGGAGTTATTTTCCTAATTTATATAGGAAGATTCAAGACACACAGAGATAAAATGACTTGTCTAAGAGCACACGAGTCAAACGTTGAGCCAGAGTTCGAGGCCAACTTTTCTGTCCTTGGACAGAGCTTTTTTACAGTAATAAAGCTCATATTCTAGGTTGAAATAGGGTTGGCACAGATTTTGAACTAAAATTTAGATCGGAAAACAAGAAAGGAAAGGGAAAAAAAGAAAAAAAATGTGCTTTGTTTTCTTTTTTAAGGTCAGTTGCTATACCAAGTGAGCAGGTGCCACAATAATTCTCTATGGGAAAATCTCCCATGAACTCAGTGGCAGATGAGGATAATCATTTATTCTCAGGATAAGGGGACTGTAAAGGGACTGATTCAGGCTGGGATTAACTTGGTGGCACTGCTTCGAGATACAGGTTGTGCTGAGCTTGGATCCTCACTATGTGTTGGCTCAGAGCTCTTCCAACTGTATTCATTGTGGGGCCCAAGCACAAGAGTCATCAGCTACTCGAGTTGTTCCCATGGTGATGAAGGAAGAACCAGAGCTCAAAGTCATTCTTGCGTGGACATTTCATGTCTTTGCGTGCATCTCCTTTGCTAACATCCCGCCGACCAATGTGGCGGTTAGAATGGCCCCCAAAGATGCTCATGTCCTAATCGCTGGAACCTGTGAATACATTACATTTATATAACAAAAGGGACTTTACAGACGTAATTAAGATTATGATTCTTAAAATAGGGAGCTATCCAAGATTACCTGTATGGACCCAATCTATTTCCACGTGTCCTCAAAATCAGAGAACTTTCTCTAGCTGGTGGGAGAGAGATGCCACAGAAGGGAAAGATAGAGAGAATTGAAGTACGACAGGAATTCAACCCGCCCTTGCTGGAGGAGGCCACATCTTCAAGCCAGAGGAAGACAGCTCAAGAAGCAATGGAGACAGCCAGTAGATGCAAAGACTGCACCCCCCCCCCCACCTCCAACAGCCAGGAAGGAAATGGAGGGTCTCCTTTCTGCATAAGGAGCTGAATTGGACCAACAATTTGAATGAAGTTGGGAACAGACACATCCTTAGAACTTTCATTAAAGAGTTCATCCTTTATGTAATGTGGATTTAGGCCTTGAAAGACCCTAAGCAGAAGACCAAGTTTTGAGTCCACTGGATTCTAACCTACAGAAACTGTGAGATAATAAACGGAGGTGGTTTTAAGCCAACACGTCTGTGGCAATTTATTATAACAGCAATAGAAACTAGGATAGCCAAAGAAAGTCATGTGGCTAAGCTCAAAATCAAAGGCAGGGGAAACCACTCTATCACTCAGTCATGGCCAATCTTAAATGTAATTCTACAAGACAGTCAAAAAAAAAAATCAGAGCAAATATTCAAAACTTTTCAAATAGAACGGAGGTAGAAGAAAAATAGCAGCTGTCCAGAGAAAGTTTTGTTAAAATTATTGGGAGGTCAGGAAGCTATTAGAAAAACCGCTCCCAGGGCACCTGGGTGGCTCAGTCGGTTGAGCATCTGACTTCAGCTCAAGTCATGATCTCACGGTTTGTGGGTTCAAGCCCCGTGTTGGGCTTTGTGCTAACAGCTCAGAGCCTGAAGTCTGCTTCAGATTCTGTGCCTCCCTCTCTCTCTGCCCCTCCCCACTTGCACTCTCTCTCTCTCTCAAAAATAAGCATTAAAAAAATTAAAAAAGAAAAAAAAGAAAAACCTCTCCCAAGATACAACTGCCCAGAAAGGCAAAGTATTTAAATAAGTTGTTAAATACGGAAGTTGTCAAGTGATTTTTGGAAAAGGTAGTTTTGACCTGAAACTGGGGTGGGGATGGCATGTACATTTCCCCAAGAAACAAAGGACTATTTAGGGTGGTGGTGGGGAGTAGAAGTTAACACTATAAGATTAGTATGTTGGGTGAAATCCACAACCAGCTAAGGCTCCATATCTGTGGCAGAAAACCTAGGAACTGAATGTAGTGCATGGCTATCTTCCCAAGATTTAAAAAGGAGAGCCTTTTCTATTTTCCTTTGGATGGAAATGGCGTACATTGTTATGATTGTCTCCCAAGGGCCCAGAGACATGCTGAAAATGAGTCCTTTGGGATTTTAGGAGAGGACCGTTTTTTGGCCTCCCTCTTATGCTCTGCCTTGCATCTATAATTCTGGCTGGCTGGTACAGTGAGTCACCTAGCAACTAATGCAAAGGAACCAGGCCCATCTACTTCCAAGCATAAAGAATTAAGATTCTCTGGCAAAACCCCTTTTGGAGACAAGAGCTCACAACGGAAAAGTGCAGGTATCCTATGGGTAGCTTCCCACTGAGCCACTCACTCTTATTGAGTCTATGAGACCCGAAGGAATTCAAGATAAAGCAACCCATTCCAAGAGGAGTTCCTTTACGTGTTGGGGAAAACAGTGTCCATTTCCGTCTCTGGGGAAAATGAGCTCCTGATGTCTGAGAAGCCATCTCCTCTAGTGGGGCTCTGAAGAGCAATGGTTAAAGATCCCAGAATCTGAGAGAGTGTGAATCCCAGCTCCCTTCCATCCTCCCTGTGTGACTCTGGACAAAGTACTTCATCTCACCAAATGTGACGTTGTTCTTCTGTAAACGGGGGCTGTAACAGTACCCACCTCATGGGCAGAGAGCCATTCTGAGTCTCAAATGGTAACTATCGTTATCATGATTCAAGGTCAAGCAGAATGTAATCAGCTGGATTGTAGAAGAGGTATTAAGGGTTGATGTGAAAAGGAGCTTCCCAGAAGTGAGAGTTACAAATCGTACTGTGAAAATTCCATGAAGACATTTGAAAATAATCCTATTAAATAATGTGACAGATGTTACTGGCCATTCAAGAATTTATATAGTCAAGCGACCATCATCACCTCAGTGTTACCACCCTGGGAATTTATACACTGATTCCAATGATTGTGCTTTGGAGCAAATTCTCTTACCTCATCACTAAAATGGCCTTCAGGGACTGTAATGCATTCCCTTGACACCCCTTCCTAGAGGACAGCTGTCATCTTCAGAGGACTGATGTGACAGCCAAAAGCCAATCAGGACCAGTAAAGAGAGATGACTTTACAATGAAAGAAAGAATCTTATGTGGTTCAAGTACTTGAATTGACCTTTGCATTCATGGGTTCTAGATCATGCAAATAGATTAGAAATGGAAATAACTTTTTGTAGCCTAAAAAGAATGCTTAGTAACAGATGCATTGGAACCCACTTTTTATTTCTTAGATAATTGATATGCAATTGTTTACTAGGTTCTCTATCCTTTGTGATGAGTCTGGAATATTTTCTAACAAAGTCTCTTAAAACAACTAATTTCTGAATTTAAAAAAATGAGGAATAAAGCTTTCCCCAAAGACACCTCTTCTTAGATCTTCTCAGAAGCTCACAGAATGTTTCCCTAACTTGCTCATAATTCATTTACAGCCAGAGTTTAAGACTTGAAGCTTCCAGAGTTTGGAAGTGATCCCTACATCCTCACAACAAGGGACAAGCTGAATAGACTAAAAAATCAACAACTCTTCTTGGATCTGTGAGAGGGGAGGACACAGGGAATCCACTGCCCCTGAGATGGGAGAAACAGACAGGTGAACATGGGGACCTGAGGTTTCCCAGAGTGGAGATGCAGGAGTATAAACCACCATGGAAAGTGGAGCTGGGGAAAGAAATTTAACCATATTGAAGGATTGCTGGAGCCCCAGTGTGTACAACTCTGAAAGCTTAACATTTCAGGGGACCCAGTCTTTGGGGGCCCCATCAATAGTGTCAGATTTGCTTCCAGGAACTTGACCAGATTCTCATACTAAACAAATCCTACCAGACTTCTGGCAGGGACATGGGAAGGGGAACCATTTTGAAAAAGCCAGAGCACTCTAGTCTTAACAAAGCCTGCCTTCAGGGGAGACTAATGAACCAGAGCCTAAACTGCCTAATTGACCCAGCAAAGGGAAATACCCAAACCCAGTCCCCTCTAGTCATCCTGTCCCACATAGGAAGGAAAAACAAAAACTGAGAGCCACTTGCAAAGTTCATAGTCCTGAGGCATAGGCTCACTGAAAGACTGAGACCTAATCACAGACTATAGAACACTTCCCCTTCCCGACACCCCACCACCACATGACTAAATTTACAGCAATTTACAACAATTTCTTTTATACCTAGTACATCATAGCCAGCTATCAGAGAAGAAGAGGTTCTATAAGAAAAAGTTGCAAGGCATACCAAAAGGAGAAAAAAAACCCACAATTTGAAGAGACAGAGAGAGTATCAGAGCAGACACGGCAGGGATGTTGGAAGTATCAGTACGAGAATTTAAAACAACTCTGATTCATGTGCTAAGGGCTCTAACAGGTAAAGTAGACACCATGCAAGAACAAATGGGCAATGTAGGCAGAAAGATAGAATCCTCAGAAAGAACAGAAAAAAAATGTTAAAGATAAAAAAAAAAAAACAGAAAGAAAAATGAAAAAATGCCTTTGATGGCTTTATTAGTAGACTGGACATGACCAACGGAAGAATCCTTGAGCTAGAGGATACATCAGTAGGATCTTCAAAACACTAAAAGCAAAAAGAACAAAGACTGAAAAAACAAACAAACAAAGTCCTAGGACTATTGGGACAGCTACAAAATGTGTAACATCTGCATAATGGGAACATAAGAAGGAAAAAGAGAGGAACAGAATCTATTTATTGGTAAGTATTTTTTATCTACCTTAATAGATGGATTCTATCTAGTTAAGACATGCTTAATTAGCAGGGTGCTGTATAAAGCAAGGAGTAGAAATAACTGAAGCTTCCACTTTCTTTGTGACCAGAGTCCCACTTTCCACCTGCAAGCAAAGGCCACAGTCCAAACTCACATTATTAGTGAGTATTTTGATAAATATGAATAAACGATCTGTGTGCCAAATCATAGAAGGTCACAGTCGTCTAGTGTTGGTGTGCCTACTGTTCTGGTAAACCAAGAGAGTAGAGCCTAGAGGTTCTGTAAATACAGAACTGAGTGAAGCAGATGAGTTAGAAGAAAATACAGAATCCACTAATGGAAAAGAATTCACATGGAAACTCTCCAAGTTTTTCTCAGCCCGAAATTTCAGGCTTTTTCTTGGATCTGCTTTTTTAGTATTCCACCTTCTCAGTACAGTCACTTTTTGTTCTGAAATCCACCATGGAGAGGCATCAGGGTCTGTGCTTCAAAGAGAGAACCAACCCCCCCCCGCCCCCCCGCCAATTGCAGGAAAAGCTGGTCTACACCATTACCCCAGGTCTTCTAACCTGACTCTGGTAACGTCACTTAAGTCCACTGGAACAGAGTCCAAACAAGCAGTTACACTGGTGACTAATGATCTGGATGCCCTTGTTCATCATTGTGGATGCAGAACTGGGTGGGGGCGGGGGGGGGGCAAGTGATCTCACCCAGCATTGACCCTCTGTCCTAGCTGAGCTGAGTATAGTCCTGTGTCTTAGGGTTCCCCTAAGGACCAAAACAAGACATATGTATACATAGAATATTTATTAGAAGAAATCAGCTCACCTAATTATGGAGACTGAGAAGTCCCAAGCTGGAGACCCAGGAGGGCAGGGGTGTGGTTTCAGTCTGAATTGGTCTAAAGGCCTGAGAACCAGAAGAGTTTATGTTTTAAGTACTAGTCCAAGGGCATGAGAAGGTCAATGTCTCAGCTCAACAGTCAGAAAGACAAAATACCCTCTTACTCAATCTTTTGATTTTATTCAGGTCTTCAGTGGCTTCGATGAGAATCACATCAAGAAGGGCAATTTGCTTTACTTAGTTTACTGAGTCAAGTGTTGATCTCATCCAAAAACATCCTCACAGACATACCAGAATGATGTTTGACTAAAATGTCTGGTGGCCTAGTCACATTGACATATAAAATTAATCATTTCATCCTGGCTATTTGCTATCATGACGTGAACCTCTCCTAAGAGAGAAGGATTCTCATTCATAGGTCCCCCTTTGGGGAGAAAAACATGGGTATGCAAAAGAGAGCCTTGACCCCCTAATATTCCTGAGTGTAGACTGGATTGGTAGGTAAGTCACACAAGTGCAACGCCTCCCCACTCCTGCCCCTGTGTAGAAGTCCACGGTCATAGACCCCAACTCTCTTTCCTGATACATATAGGGTCATTCTCTGAATTACGTGTTGCATAACAGTTTTGGAAATCAAAATCAATAGACATTAGCATGCAAGAGGGAACCTATTTGCCTCAAGATTTTCAGTCAGGCCCAAGCAGCTCAGAAAACAGGTATTTTGTGTGGGGCTTCCTCCCATGTTTTTCTTAAATGACAAGAAACATGTTTAAAACATGCATAAGCATCAGGATGTTACTTTTCTAGAACGAGAACCCTCGAAAAGTTAAAACAACTTCAGAGATTATTTCATTTGACCTGCTCAGGGCAAATGGAGTCCTGTTGTAGTCCGTTTCTCTTTCTGTTTCTCTCCTTCTCCCTCTGTCTCTGGCTATTGGGCATCTGAAACCCCCTTAAAATGGATGATTCCTCAGTTCACAAGTCACAGTGGGAGACGAAGCTTGATTCTCAATGCAGATGTTGAAAACCCTAGACTTTTACATTATCAGCCTGACTTGTACTTGCCCCCAGTTCTGAACTGGGATCTCATGGTATAAAACAAACAAACAAACAAGCAAAAAACAGGGAGGCAGGTGGTGGCAGCAAGGTGGTCAGAAACTGCAGATTCAGTGCCACAACAGCGGCATTCTTGTTCAGTTCTGAAGGTTGCAATGGTGTCCTCTTCTGACTGGTTTTTGTCCCATGGTTTGGCATGGTCCTAGTTGCTGCCAGCGTCCCATGTTCCTTTTCTTTCTTTCTTTCTTTCTTTCTTTCTTTCTTTCTTTCTTTCTAATGTTTATTTATTTATTTATTTTGAGAAAGAGAGAGAGAGAGAGAGAGAGAGAGAGAATGAATGGGGGAGGGGCAGAGAGAGAGGGAGACACAGAATCCGAAGCAGGCTCCAGGCTCTGAGCTGTCAGCCCAGAGCCCGACCCACGGCTCGAACTCACCAGCTGTGACATCATGACCTGAGTTGAAGTTGGACGCTTAACCAACTGAGCCACCCAGGCGCCTCCCCCTCCATGTTCCTTTTCAATGGCTTTTCCCCCCCAGTTATTATGGTCTTGTGTCCTGAGCGTTATCCTACGTCTTCTCAGTAAAATACTTCTCTGTTTCAGTCAGTCAAAGTTTCATTTGCGTGTTGTTTTTTGGTATCCTGGAACCAAAACCCCTGACTGTTACGTGACCCACTGAGGACAAGCAATCATATGGTCTGTGGCAGCGCTGGGGCAGAAGACATGGAACTTCCAGCCGCGTGGATTTACGTGGGGGGCCAATCTTGCTCTTAACCCACCGATGCCATTTCCAGTTCTGTTCATTCATTCTGCTGGGAACCACCATGTTGTCTCCGCCTTTCTTCTCCACACTGAGAGAATGGGAAAGTAAAGTGGGATGGCAAAGAAGATCAGTGTTGCTTCAAGTATTTTGAGTTGCGATTCAGGTGCCTGGATTAGTGAGAAATAGGTTAGGGAGCAAGCAACGTGAAGCTCAGTGTGATTGATGGCTTCGCTGAGTTAGAAGCATATTTCCGTCTCACATAAAATAGAGGGGAGCCGGGCAGGAGGCAGGGGGCTCCAGACTGTCAGAGACCTTGACCAACCTCCCCCTCACTTCCCCTTCACCCTCAACCCTCCATGTTGGGTTGTAGTCAATATCTCGTTGCAGACAGATGGCCCACAGAGCCTGAAATGTTTACTATCCAGCAGACGCTCGCTAAAATTCTTCCTCGCCTGTCTTAGTCAGCTCAGGTTGCCGTAATAAATAGCATGGATGGAGGAACTTAAACAGAGAACTTTTATTTCTCACAGTTCTGGGGCCTGGGAGGTCCAAGATCGAGGCGCTGGCTGATTCAATGTCTGGTGAGAACCCACTTCCTGCTTTGCAGATGGTGCCTCTTTGCTGTGTCCTCACGAGAGAGAGACAGAGAGACAGAGACAGAGACAGGGAGACACAGAGACAGAGACACAGCTCTAGTCTCTTCTTATAAGGACATTCATTCTATCATGGGAGCTTGGCCTCGTGGTTTCATCTAAAACGAATCACCGCCCCATTTCCTAATACGATCATTTGGAAATTAGGGTGTCAACGTATGAATTCTGAGGGGCCACAAACATTCAGCCCACAGCACCACCCCACTGCCTAAAATCTGGGTGGACGCTATTCTCGGTTTATATAGACTCAGATGTGAGTCTTATGGGCAGTGGGGAGCCATAGCAGAGATGCCTGGTCCAAGCAGCGATAACTGGGCGATTCCGACCCCTCCCAGAACCAAGAGTAGGTGAGCGACTTTGCAGAGGCAGAGTTAGCTCTCCGTTCAAGTTAGGAAGCCAAGGCCTAACCAAAGTCCTCTCCCTGAGTCGTGTGCAGAAGTGTGACACCTCTGTGCCTCAGGGCACGAATGTCAACTACTGGGCAGAGAGGCTATAGCGTCAGGAGGCTTTTATCTTGAAGTTTTCCGGCCAAATTTACTATCTGATTATATAAAATAATTGCATTGTAATTCTTAAGAGCAAAATGAATTCTGTCTCGGCCTCGGTGCCTCTTGAGGATTATTAGAAATCATTCTGCAACCAATATCCCAAAAACTCCTGAGAGAAATAAAGGCTCTGTTACCCTTAAGAAGGAGATTATTAAATCTCTCTGAAAGCCAAGACTTCATCTACAAGTAGCTTCACTGATTATCTCCAGCTTCTGTCTCATTTGCTGGCTTCCCACCAATTCTCACCAGCCGACAGACATGATCAGTGATATCCAAGTTGGTGACACCAGTATTTAGGAATGGGATAGGTTCTATCTCATTCCAGAGCAGATACACGGTAATTACAAAAGCTTTCCGTGAAAAGGTTTATTACTGATGTTATCCTGTAACCAGAACAGGTACCTTAACGTTTAATTATCTTCTCCTCCTTCGGATTCTGAAAGCACTTTTTTTTTAAAGCCGTGTCATCTCCACCGACATCTACCATTTTAACAGGCCAGGCCTCCCACCTCTTCGAACGCACAGAGTGTTTCTTTTCCTTCCACGCTGGTCCATCGAGGTTGGCCGGTAAGGGTCAAAATCATTTTACGTCTCCGTGAGTGCGTGTTCCTCAGGGGAAGGAACGATGAATAGCCATGACGAGAGCCACGGAGACGACAATACCCATTTTCAAAAACACTTGGACAATCACGAAGTGTGTTTACGTAAAGTATTAAAAAACACCCGAAGTCTTACAGCTCATCTTTGTGCTGCCAACGCAACTCATGTTTATTGCATGATTTTTCTTGAACGGAGAAAACAAGTGCTACGGGGGTCTCCGTGAAAGTTCAGCAACTTGTGTCAAAGAAAAGAGGGGGAGAACAGCGCTAGGTATGTTTGAGAGACATCAAACTACCCAGAATGATGGGCTGAACAGCAGGATGATGCAGCGGGGAGGCTGTGAAAATCAAAAGCATTGATTTTTCTGAGACGGAGCACAGGCTCCCAGTAATCAGAGAACACCTGATGCTTGACGTCTCTGGCTGGGGAGCACGAAGCCAGCCTGCCAGTGGAGACGTGCGGGGTGGACTGCTACTGCTGCGTCTATGCGGGCACCTGCCGGAAGACTGTGGGAGGCGATTCAGCTCCCCTTGGAAGAAGCGAGGCCAGCCTCTCAGATGCCGCTCTGACCTTACGGGACATGTCAGCTGGCTTCCAGAACCGGTGAAGGGTCATCGAGTGACTTCTGCCCCTTCCAGCACTCCCTTCACTGAAGGAGGTGGTCCACACGCTGCCTGGTCAGGAACTCCCCGAAGAAAGAGGAGGCCCAAGGTCGAATAAATTGGCTTGAGCTGAAGTCTCCCTCTTGGCAGAGTTGGCATCACGGGCAATGGTCTCCTGGCCCAGGATGGTCTGTGAACAACCGAGTTGACGGGCCGGGTAGGGAAGGCAGGTCCCTCACACCCGCCACAGGAGGTGGTGCGGAAGTGAAACGCCGAGGGGGCTGGTTTCCCTCTTTTCCTTTTCCGGTAACTTCTGGTTTATTGTGTCTAATTTATAAGTGCTGGAAACAAACCAGGAGGACAAAGTAAGTGCATTTGGGTCCACCAAAGCTTCTCTGAAATAAGATACACGTTGTTCCACAGAACACTTCTGAAGATACTGGTTTTTCTTTTTTCTTTTTTAACGTTTATTTATTTTTCAGACAGAGAGAGACACAGCATGAACGGGGGAGGGGCAGAGAGAGGAAGACACAGAATCGGAAGCAGGCTCCAGGCTCTGAGCCATCAGCCCAGAGCCCGACGCGGGGCTCGAACCTGCGGACCGCGAGATCGTGACCTGAGCCGAAGTCGGACGCTTAACCGACTGAGCCACCAAGGCGCCCCAAGATACTGGTTTTTCAATGACCGTTGCACTAACAGAATCCCTTTCATGCTAACTGATCAATGTTAGCGAGCGGAAGCAGCCCAAGTCAACACCCCGTGGTTTGTTTTGCACCCTTGGCCTCTGTCACCTCTCGAACTTCAGCTTTCCCTTCTCCCTCTTCCCTTTACGCGTTGCTGTTGCCCGTGAACTTCTGTTTGCTGGGAAACTCACTGCTCCTCCTGCCAGCCTCCGAGATGCTCCCTGCTTTGCTTTCCATATCCATAAGCCTCCCCTCACTCCTGATTGCCCATCTTCTAACCAGTTTTCAGCTGCCAGCTTGAAATGTAATTTACTGTGTGAGACATTAGCCACCCCTTAGACACAATTGTATCCTTCAGCTAAGCGATCCCATAGCTCTTTCTGCTTCCTTTGTCTGCACGAAAATGATGACGACGACTTGTGCAACCCAGGGTTCTAGACACTGTTCTCTTTTTTTTCATTTTTAAAAAGGTTTTTTTTTTTAAGTTTATTTATTTATTTTACGAGAGAAAGCATGCAAGCAGGAGAGGGGCAGAGAGAGGGAGAGCGAGAATCCCAGGCAGGCTCTGCACCGTCAACACAAAGCCCAGTGCAGGGCTTGAACTCACAATCCATGAGATCATGACCTGAGCTACAACCAAGAGTTGGATGTTTAACCGACTGAGCCACCCAGGCACCCCTAGGTACTATTCTGAGAACACACATACACACATACACACAATACACACACATATATACCTATACATGTTTGTATGTATGTATGTATGTATCATCTGTCTGTCCACCTGTCTATTCAGTCTGAAGATTGAATGAGTATCTATATAGTAACTATAAATATGAGGGAAGTAGATTAGATAGATAGATAGATGAAAAATAGATGAATGTAGACGGTCTTACCCTTTTTTGCCATTTCCCTCTAAGAGCAATATGAAATTCCAAATGCTAAACACCCAACTGACAATCTACCGGATGCCACACTCTGCTGCTTCAGACCATCAGTGTCTGTGTGTATTTTCTCAGGAGCAGTGGCAGCAGAGGTGAAGAGAACACAAAGTGCCATTTTGTACGCATGCCTGGTAGGATCCACCATTGTCAGCGTTTCATCCAGCCAGGGCCCTGATGGGTTTTGCCCAGGAAGGAAGAGACTAAATCTCTCGGTAAAGAGTGATACTGAGGGTAAAAGAAATCATACCCCAGCCGTACTAGCTGGGGTGACAGCAACCACTGTGACAAATCAACCCCCAAAGGAGTAGCAGCTTACACACAGTAGAAGGCTTATTTCCTGCCGAGCAGTCCCCATGCTTTGGGCCATCCAGTCCTAAAGAGTTTTGAGGGTACCATATGGGCAGTGTTCATGGACCACGCCTAAAAACATGCCCGATCTACTCACCGTCCCTTGTTTAAAACTCAGGCACATTGACTATCAGGTTTCTATTGCTGCTGTAACAAATCACCACAACCTTGATGTTTAAGACAATATACATTTATTCTCACAATTTTGGAGGTCAGAAGTCTGAAATCATTTTCACTGGACTGAAATCAAGGTGTCCGCAGGACCACACTCCTTCTAGAAGCTGTAGGGGAAAATCTGCGTCCTTGCCTTTACCAGCGTCTGAAGCTGCTTCCCTTGCATTCTGCGCCCTTGGCCCCTTCCTCCGTCTTCAAAGCCAGCAGTAGCTTGGTGCTCCAGCGGCCACATGGCTTCCTTCTTCCGTGTCAAATCTCCCTCCACCATCCTCTTACAAGGACACTTGTGACTGCATTTAGGGTCCACGCCTCTTGACACCAGGTCTGGCACATTCGATAGTCCTTTTCTTACACACTGATGAAATCACAGATTTGGGTTTGGGCTTTAGAGATAAAGAGCCCCATAGAAGTTCTTTATATGGCTCAAGCGGATTAAAAGTATTTTACATGGGGCTTTGGGGACAAAGTTCTAAACAACTATGGCATTATATTACCTTCCTTTGTAAACCACTGTCCTGTAACAGCGAAGCCTTTTGGCAAAGAGATGAGTCTGAAGCTGATACAGTCATTATTGAGCCCCCTGATGAAATGATACCTTAATGATCTCATGATAGCCTCCAGTGGTCATGGAAGTAGTCGACATTCTACCATGGAGCCGCTGGTATGAGGATGGCCAGAGTTTATATAGTTCTTTTTTCTTCTGATTCAGATCTATTAGAGTATATAGCATTTTTAAAGGAGAAAGAGAATATAGGCAAGGTAGAAAAAAAGTAAAGTCTACAAGGAGCACGATGTCTTTAAAATAGGAACCGTACCCAGGTATAGTAACAGTCAAAGCAGGGGGAATGAGGACATGCAAAAAATAATACATGCAGATAAGATTTTAAAAGCTTAATGAAATGGAGAGAGAGTGAAAGCACTAGCAAAAAAGTACTGGTTCTTTGTAAAAGAAGATATTGTGAGCTTACACTTTGGAGTTTTAAAAATTCCTTTTCCTTTTGTAACGTGAAAAATAGCGTAAGATTTGAACTAGAAGGTCTTTCATATTTCCTCCGTGTCTAAGACTCTCTATGAAATCCAACATGGCTCTGTAATGATATAATATATTATTTTGAACAGTAATAAGGTGTTCTACCAACATGACACTCTTCATTCTGTAACTAAGTTGAAACATTATACTAATAGACTCATCAGTACCCATGCTCATGTCCAAGCACTTGTTTTCCCGAAATATCCAATGCATAGCCCTAAGGGCATTTAGGCAACATAAGATGGAGATACGTTGGCTAATCTGTTAGTCACTGAACACTGCCTTCCCATATGAGCAGGATAGAATAAAACCCTATATTTGCGAAAACACTGGTCCAGTGATAATTGTACATGGAGAAGTAAGAGATAGTGTTATTGTGGGTGTAGAGAGAATGGAAAATGTTTTCAATTACTCTAATCTCCAGAGTCAAATATTTAGAGCATGATGTCACCATTGACCAATGAATTGCTAACATGCCTCTGCTGCTCTCATCTTATCTCCATGGGCCCTTTGACCTGGGTGGGACCTGAGAGCTTCTTCATTCAACAAACAGCCAGAAATAAGGGATAGTGAACAGAGTTCAAAGCCAGAGGTGTGGGATGAGGAGAAATTGTGTGGTTTTCAAATATGTTTATGGAAATGGTCAGCCCCATAGTGTATCTTTACACTAAGATTAGGCAAAATGGTCACTTGATGGAAACATCACCTTTGTTAATGTGTTTGGTTATTTAATTTGTTGAACACAAGCACTAAACTTTCTAGAGGTCTGTATGAGTCTAAGCCTGAGTATATAAAGCAAATAGGAAACCCAAGACTTTTGGATGGATTTAGACATCTTTGGCAGAAAAATCAATGGGTAAGCCTTTCAGCATAAAGATATTGGGTCCCAAATCAGATGCCTCAAATTATAGCTTTTTAATTTGAAACATTGTTTTTCTTCCTTGAGAATGGCACTCTGTCATGCTTGAATATATGCTATCGCCTGCAAATTGACTTGTGTTTTTTTCCTACAGCCCAACTCCTACGTTAAGATACAGAGTTTGTATGTTAGAAAAGTCATTATTACTAGTTAAATCTAAAGAATGTTTCAAATTTTACTTGATAATGAGATATATATGATGTTTTGATGCATATCTACTAAGTTTTGACATGTGGCACAGAAACTAAACACACAGACTCCGGATCTCAGCATCCTGGTCAAACTCTGGCCCTGCCACTCGCTTGTCTGTGAGTCTGGGTTTAATCTCTTGATTCCTCAGTTTTTTTCATCTATGAAACCTGCTTCATAGGTCTGTTGTGGGAGTTAAGTGAGCTCATACTTGTAAAGGGCTTAAAACAGAGCCTGGGCAGTGATAGGGACCTAATATAAGTTAGATTTAATCATTCGGTTTTTTTCGTATATGTGTAAATAAAGTTTGCCTTAAAAAACTAAAATACTTCCTCCTCTAGATTATTTTCCTTTTCCTTAAAAAAGAGCAATGAATAAAGAACTCAACCCCTCCATGGATAAATTGGAAATGGAAGCTCAGCCAACCTTTAGATTATACCGGTGGGGTATAAGCCCCTTTTGCAAGAGTCTCGGTCAGTGCTTTGTTTGTATTTTCATCAGGGGGAGGGCAGGAAAAGACTTCACTCTTCACTCTACATGGATCCCCCAACGTGGAATATTGGACATCAGTTGCTCATCACTGTTGTCATAAAAACTTAAGGAACAGTTCTGTGCAACTCTAAGTTTTGAGAAAATCACAGGGAAGACAAGTCGAGGAGAATCGAAGAAAGTAGAAGAGAAACCAACATTTATTGAGTGCCTACTATGTGCCAGATACCATAATACACACTTTACACATGTTATCTTTATACAGCACAAGGAATTATTGACTGCATCTTTTAGATGAAAACTGCATGAGTGGGAGAATCGGGATTGGAACCCAAGACCTTCTGATTCTGGCCAGTGTGCTCTTTTTCCTTCTTCAATTTAAATGCCCCTATAGCCCTGTGTGATGCATACCGTATATGTCCACTATTCATAATTATAATCCTGAGTAATCAAAATGAGATCGCTTTTCTCTGTAGGTTTGGTTTTTTAATCAGGTAAAGTAATGGTATGTTTTAGAAAGTTTTTATTCAAAGTCGTTAAAACCAAACACATTTTTATTCCTGAGGTATTGACACATACATTTTCAGGACAGGTCTCTTAGCTGAACCCCTTATTCTTTGCCAGTGCAGGAGAAACCAGTGAAACGGAACCAAGCATCGGACGGGGCGTGTCAGGACCTACAGAGTGGGAGGGAGCCCACGTAAATGTGCTCAGCTGTGAAGTTTCCTTTCCTCCCCCAGCTTTCTGAAGATATAATTAACATTTAACATTGGGTAAGTTTAAGGTGTACAATGTGATGGGTTGATACATGTATACGTTGTGAAATGATTACCACAATTAGGTGAGTTAACACATCCTTCACCTCACATATTCACCTATTTTTGTTGTAGCAGTGGTGATGAGAACACTTAGGATCTGTTCTATCAGCAACTTTCACATATACAATACAGTATTGTTAACTCTAGTCATTATGTCGGACGTTAGATCCCTGGGACTTACTCATATTTTAACTGGAAATTTGTCCCCTTGACCAACATCTCATCATTTTTCTCGCCCCCCCCCCCCCCCCCCGCCACCTCCTGGCAACCAGCATTCTATACCCTGGGGACCCGGGGGTATGTTTGACACTCATGACATCAGAACGGTACCCACGGCAGCCCTCCCCTCCAAAAAAGAGTTAAACCTTCGGGAGTGAGGAGCCAGGCAGGCCATTGTGGGGCTCTGATCCTCCCCACGGCCCATGCAGAGACCCACAGTGGCCTTGACCGGCTGTGTCACAGCCAAGAGACTGGCAGAACTGTCTCCCTCCCATCACCCAACCAGCCTGCCCTGGGATGGCAGTAGGCCCCCTCTTTAAAGCTGTAGCTTTAACTGTTGATGTGGGAAGTTTTTTAAACTGTCAATGGGAGAATTTTTTAAAAGGTGGGGTCTTGAGGGTGAGTGGTGAGTTCACAGGGCCATGACACACGAGGGCAAAGCGGGTACAGGGCTGTATGCACAGGGTGGGAGATGCAGGGGTGGGTGGGGAGCCTGAGCCCCTGAGAGACATCTTCAATTAATTAATTAATTAACTTTTTTTAAAAGTCCTGCTGGGCCTTTTTCAGATTCCACATGTAAGTGAGATCATACATTATTTGTCTTTCTCCCTCTTATTTGTTTTACTTAACGTCATGCTGTCACAGTTTGTCCATGTTGTCACAAACGTCAACATTTACTTCTCTGATGACTAAATAATATCCTGTCGTGTACCTATACACCGCGTTTCCTGTTTTCATTCATCCATCATCAATGGAGACTTAGCTTATCTCCCTGTCTTGGCTGTTACGAATAACGCGACAATGGATGTGGATGTACGGATATCTCTTCAAGATAGTGATTTCACTTCTTTGGGATATTTACCCAGAAGTGAGTGGGATTACTGGGGCTTATCGTACTTCTCTGTTTAATTTTTTTGAGAAGCCTCCATAGTGTTTTCCACAGTGGCCGCGCCAGTTTACGTTTCCAACAACGTTGTTACAAGGGTTCTCTTTTCTCCACATCCTCCTCGGCACTTACTATCTCTGGTCATTTTGACAGTAACCACTCTAACAGGTGTGAGGTGATGCCTCATTGCAGGTTTGACTTGCATTTCCCTGGTGATTCGTGATGTTGATTCCCTTTTTGTTGGCCATTTGGGAAAATCTCTGTTCCGGTGCTCTTCCCGTGTTTTAATCATATTGTTTGGGGGTTTTGTTTGCTTTTGTTGTGTTTTGTTGCTATTGAATTGTGTGAGTTCCTTACATGTTTTGGATATCAACTCATCATCAGATGTAGTTTGCAAATATTTTCTTCCATTACACAGGCTGCCTTTTAATTTTGTTGAAATGAACACAAGGATGGGAGCTTTTTAGCTTGATATAGTGCCACTTGTTTATTTCTTGCTTTTATTGCTAGTGCTTTTGGCATTATTGCCAAGGCTGATGTCAAGGAGATTTTCCCCTATGTTTTCTTCTAGAAGTTTTATGGTTTCAGATCTTACATTTAATCCTTTAATCCACTTGAGTTAATTTTTGGGAGTGGTGTAAGATCCAATTTTATTGGGTCCAATAAAATTCTTTTTTGCATGTGAAAATTGTAAGGGGCCAATATTATTCTTTTCTGCGTGAATATCATTTTCCCAATACATCGATTAAAGAGAACCTCCTTTCCCCATTATTTTTTTAGTATTTTTGCCCCCTCCTCAAATATTAGTTGACTGTATATGCACGGGTTTATTTTTGGGCTCTTGATTCTGCCCCATTGGTCTATATGTCTGTTTTTATGCTAATGCCATACTGTTTTGATTACTATAGCTTTCTAATATAGCTTGAGGTCAGTAAATGTGATGCCTCTAGCTTTGTTCTTTCTCAGTATTACTTTAGAATTGTGAAATCTCTAAACCTGGGAATGTGGATTCCGATGCTTCTGGTAGCTGCTAGACCTCAAGGGGAAATGCAGGTCCCCTGACCCTTCCTACTTCCAGAATCAGGGAGATCAAGATGACCTAACCTCTAGTTCCTACCTACTGGTCTCAGCATGGCCATTCTCTCCCCATGTCTCTCTAGGATGGGACAAAAGTTCAATTCCCAGGCTTACTTCTAACCCAGGGCAGACAAGAGAAGAAAGAACTCCTTGGAGACATCCTTAGTACTCACTCCACCCCATATCTCTACACCCCACCCTCACCCTCACCTCCAGAGCACAGGAGCCATCTTCATTCAGGGGCTGCTTCCTCCCTTCTCTGGAGTGATATTTGCAAGGGCTTTGGGAAAAATTCCCAAGGTGTAGGGATATGTGGAAAAACTTTGTGGGACTAATGAGATGCTTTGGAGCCATGCAATCCCCTGAGAGAACGTTCATTTGTTGAATAAAGAAATACACTTCTTGGGCACCTGGGTGGCTCAGTCGGTTAAGCGCCTGACTTCAGCTCAGGTCATGATCTCCCAGTTCATGGGTTCAAGCCCTGCATCGAGCTCTGTGATGACAGCTAAGAGCCTGAAGCCTTTTTTGGATTCTGCGTCTCCCTCTCTCTGCCCCTCCCCCACTTGCGCTCTGTCTCTCTCCATCACTCAAAAATGAATAAAAAACATTAAAAACTTAAAGAAATACACTTCCGTAGTATATCCCAGCCTCTGAGAGCTATAGATGTTCTCAGAAGTCTTTCCAAATTTTCATAAACATCTTTTCTTTTTGGGGGAAGGAGGACATACAGAATATGATTTTAATAATATTAATTATCCATATTCATAAATAATTATTGAGCTATGCATATTCTCTGAAATTATTTTTTGTACACTTTATATCTTCTACCTATACTAAAAGAATACCTCAAGACATAGGCCAAACAAAAATGAAGAGAAAAACAAGACTTGGAGTTAAGCCAGTCACATACTTTGCCCACTGGAAAGCAGCCAAAGCACAGACTAAAGACATAATCCTGGGGTTAAGCTGGAGGATATGACCCTTTGCTTTTCCTATGGTAAGACATGTACATAAAGCATTTCCTTCCAACATTTATATCCAACTCTAGGGAGGATGTAGGGAAAGAGGTAGGTGCCTGAGATATTTGAGTGACTAAGCAATTTTTTTAGTAAGGCTGATGAGTATCCAAATGGAGTCTTTCAATAATCATATTGGATTTAAATTATTTTATTTTTATTTCATTTCATTTTATTTCAGCTTTACTGAGGTATCATTGACAAATAAAATTGTACGATACTTAAATGCACAACATGATGACTTCATTTATATACATATTAAGAAATGATACATCTTTCCTATATTAGCTGTCTTTGGTCAGGCTGAATGAACCGATTTTGGAATAGCATAATTGAAAGACATTAAGGTACTCTGTGAAGAAAATGGCCATTTTATAGAATAAGAATTGACAGAATTTTCTACCGTTGCTCAAGCTCTCTTGACTGACCTGTGCCTGTATTCTATGTGAACACAGAGCCAGCTGGTCATTAGGGAGAGTGTTTGAGAATATGAACTTTTAGCCAAATTCAGTGCTTATTCTATCTGATCAGTGTCCTGGAGATGACCCTGAAGATGGAGAAGAAGAGGGTGTAGCTGACTGCATCCATGTACCATGAAATGATCCGAGTGCCTGATGAAAAACATGACCATGTTCCCATTTGCAAATAGATTCCTGGTGGGATCTCTATGCCCTGAGGAATCTATATGCGAATTCCTAGAATTTCTTTACATGCATAAAGAAAATGCCAGAGAGATATATTATTTTATTGCTAAATAAGGTTTTGACCCCGAGTTCCCATCCTGTTTCCTATTTCAGTAGCCTAAGATGGTTCACATGTGAGCCTAGAGGTGTATGTTTGCCTGCGGAGCATAAGGGATACGACTAGACTCAAGGAGCTAATGTAAACTGCATCGGGCGATACCAGCCAAATAATATACTTTTACTAAGCATTTACCACTATTTGTTACCATCATTACTATTTTAAGTGATGGTCATCCTCCTCTCCTGAGCAATAAGCTGCAGGCTCCTGGCCTTGAGGAAAGGCTGCGTTATCCAAAGGGGAAATACAGTAATACCGCAAAGCATTATCTTCCTAACCTCCAGTTTTTAATATAATAGTTCTGTTTGTTTGCTGGCTTCTCTTGGATTTTTGAAATACAACAGAGACGTAGCTATAACGTAACAGTGATCGGTTCCACATTTAGAGGAAAGCCGTGACTGTCTGTCAGTGAGACTTCTTAAAGTAACATAGATGTAAAGTCAAGCCACACTTTTTACCCACTACCCTGAGAAATATTGTCATTCAACTCTGGGCATCCATAGCCATAAAAGGGTATTGGGGGGATAGTGATCTTTTTAAAAATTTTTTTAGAAGTTTATTTTATCTATTCTGAGAGAGATAGAGTGAGAGAGAGAGAGAGAGAGAGCACACAAGTTGGGAAGGGGCAGAGAGAGGGAGAGAGAGACAGTCCCAAGTTTATAGTGCAGAGCCCAACATGGGGCTCAAACCCATGAACCGTGAGATCATGACCTGAGCTGAAATCAAGAGTCGGTCACTTACCCAACGGAGCCACAGAGGCGCCCCATAATTCCCTGTGTTCTTAAGACAAATAGACTTAGGTCTTTGGCCCACAAATAGATTTGAGAGCATAAGGAGGCACAGATAGAGCTATCTCTTCACAGTGGCATCAGACAAATGATGGCTTTAGGGGAAATAACGTCTGAAGAAGACATCCACTTCCTATTAAAGCCCAATTAGAGAAGTAAATCAGAACACAAAGACTGGATAAAACTGCTGGTTTCATAGACAGAAAAAGTTTAGAGGTTTATTGAGGAATACTCGTATAGTATTTCTTTCTAAAACAAAACAAAATCATTATCACAGAGGTTTGCTTCTGCAAGCAGCCACAGCTGTATACAATATGTAAGTATCGATCTCAGGCTCAAAAACCACATTAAAATAAAGTTAAGAGCCTGGCTTACATCCATCAAATTTTGGGTAATGTCAAGGTTATGCCAAGTCTCCCAGCCACAGAACACCCCTGTGTCATGCCAAGGCCCCTCCACTCATCTGGTTCTTTATATTGGGCTGTTTGATCCCCAGTCGGTTTGAATGCCTCCAAGCAGAAGATCTGGAAAGCAGAGACTGAGGTTAAAAATTCCACTTAGTTTTCATTTTCTCATCCCTTGCAGTAAGCATGACGTCTATGAGCCACCACACTTTCTAAGTCTTCATCTTTGAAGGAGTTGCCATTCTAATGAGTAAGAACTTGGAGAATGAAAAATCTGAATGAAACATGATGGTGGTATTCCCCACTGCAACTTGGGGGGGACTAAGAGGGAAACAAGATCAGACCAAAGAACATCCAGGGGATAATATGATGAGATCCCTGCCCTAGACTGTGGATTTGGAACAAAGGGAAGCCTTCAGTTATAGCTAAGCAACTTCTGTCTTTGAGTACTTATTTTTAATGTTTGTTCATTTTTGAGAGAGAGGGAGAGAGCAGGGGAGGGCAGAGATAGAGGGAGATACAGAATCAGAAGCAGGCTCCAAGCTCTGAGCTGTCTGCACAGAGCCTGATGCAGGGCTCGAACCCACAAACTGTGAGATCGTGACCTGAGCCGGACTTGGACACTTAACCGACTGAGTCACCCAGGCAGCCTACAAGTTCTGCCTTTAAAATGGACTTGGGGTTTTCCTCTAATGAAGAGTGCAAAAAATTTTGCCGTGGCATTGAGTGTAAATAGTGAATAGTCGTTGGAGGCTTCAAGTTTAAACTAACAAAATGACAATTACACGTTGATTGTGTAAATATCCTCTACCTAAGTTTATCATGCGCCTTTCCACATACACGATGTATGTACAAGAGGCAAGAAACATTGTCTGCTCTGACAGGTCTCTCAGGTGGAGGAAGGTGGCTGCATAACAAATTGAGATAGCACAGCTTAAATCCCTCATGGTGATAAATACTGAATATGTCTCTACATATTTTGCTGTGCTGGGCGTCAGCCCAAATTCCACCTCACGTCCACTCTGTGACTTTAGGGCAGTAGTAACTTCCCAGCCTGTTCTCCATCTCTCTGCCAGTTACATAAAAATAATTACTAGAAAGAGTTATAAAATCATGTCGGTTTCTTCAAGCTTTTGGGGAGTCATTGGTACTACCAATCAATACATTCTAGAGCAAAAAGGAAAAGGAAACAGCTCCTTATATTTGCCAAACTTTCGCAAGTATATATTGATCGCAGTTTCTATGTCCTGCTGTTCATGCGGCCCCTCTCATCACAGATGAAACTGCCGTGTAGTTAATCCTGTCACTCTGGCCTCGTCTAGAAGTTTCTGTTCTATTCTAGTCTGTTCTATTCTATTTCTGCCTTCAAAACCTTTGAAGTCAAATTATGAACTGCTGAGCATATCATAGATGCAAGGCACTGTATACAATAAGGAATCTGATCTAGGCATAGGTGAAAACAGGATCATTGTTAGTTTCCATGCAAGTACAAGATACTGTTTCCGCATTAGCAAATATAATAAAGCCGATTTATGGCACCGTTCAAAGAATGAAGAAATGAAACTTTCTCAAATGAAATAACTGCCTGTGTGTATATTTGGGATCTGGGATAAGTTCTTCCCTTCCCTGAACCTCCATTTCCTTACCTGTAAAATGGGGCAATAATAATACCTAATTCGTAGGTTTGCTAGGTGAGAACTGGATGAGGCAGCATGCATAAAGAGTTTAGGAGAGCCTAAATCATGAGTGCTATTATGGGCTCACCTGCGCTAAAGCCCCAGTACTCCAGAACGTGGCTATATTTGGGAATAGGGACTTTTAAAGAGGTAATTACGTTAAAATGAGGCCATTATTTACATTAGTAATGATTTAATATGACTGGTGTCCTTATAAGAAGAGATTAGGACACAGAGACACGAGGGGTGCATGTGCACCGAGAGACAGCCATCTGTCAGCCAAGGAGGGGACTTGGAACAGATCCCTCTCTCATGACCGTCAGAGGAAACAATCCTGTTTGGCACCTTGGTCTTAAACTCTTAGCCTCTAGAACTTAAAGAAAATTCATTTCTGGCGAATAAGCTGCCCAGTCTGCAGTATTTGGTTACGGCAGCCTGAGCAGACGAATACAACTGCTCAGTAGATGTTTGCTCTACAGAGAGGGTAAGGGCAGAGCGAGGAAAATGAATATGTACATGGAACACTACAAGGAGATGTGGTCACCACTTCCCCTTGGGTTGACCTCCCTGGATGATCTCAAGGAGCTCTCTCTCTCCGGCACCAGAGCAGTATCATTGGATTGTCTTCTCCAGTCGGCAAGGAAATTCTGGAAAGAATTGCAGGTACTCGCAGACAAAGGAAGAGCAGAGCATCTCATCGATATCACTTTATACATTCATTTGGAAGAAGACTGGGCTTCAAGTCATACCGAAGTAACACAAAACACAAGGACCCCTTATTCTCCCCGAGACGCTTGACGATTTGCATGTATAAATCAAGAGTGCATTTTCAAAATGCTTGGCTTCTTTTATGAACGTCTTGATTTCTCCAGGCCAAAGTATCTTAGAATCCAGAGTGCAAAATAAAATAAGCCAGGACAATATGTATCAGAGTCTATTCACAGGGACCTAATTGGTGCAATCATTAAACGATATGTTCTCAGCCAGTCAGTTGGGTAATGCATGCGAATATGTAATTCCTTACTACAGACCCAGCCTGCTGATATATGTCTTTCTGCAGTCAAGTCCAGGAGGCTGAGGGAAGTCAGGCTTAGAATTCTGTGGCATCTCAATATCTCAGTGTTATCTCAACAACAACACAAATTCAACAAGGATCTAATAGTGTATTGCTGCCAATATCTGGATCTTTTTATTGCTAAGTGTTCCTTTTCCTTTGCTTGCAGCATAGTTTTAAAATCATGTAGTGCAGCTTATATTATTTAGGAGAAACCAGATGATATCTCTGTACCCTGAGGTCAGACCCCAATAGCCATCAGTTAGCCCCTGACTGCTGTGGGCCGGGCACATGATGTTTTAAGTACTTCATTAGTCTGGGGCCATGTTCCCTGGGGCTTCCATAGAACAAAGGGTATTATGGACGCTTTCCAAATGTTCATTTGTTTTACATCATTGTTATTAAATGTAGGCAGGCCGAGTAAGAAGGAGAAGCCTAGGATTTTCGATGGCACCTTTGAAATCTTCCAGTCCAGGGGTGGCAAATAGATTTTATTTCCATTGTTAACTCTTATCAATTGATTGTGGCTTCACCCAGAGCATGATGTTGAAACTGTGCCAAAGCCAAGTGTGGACTCAACGGAAAATAATGCCAAGGTTGATACTGATGTCCGCTGTGGGCACAAGATTGGGGAGTGGCAGACTTAGAGATACGAAAGTCTTACCCTTTCTTCTTATGTAGGAGGAAACTGAGCTCCAAAGACATTAAATGATATTCTGAAGATCACACAATTAGTTAGCAAAAAAGGCCAATATCCTGACTCCCTTTCTACCACATCACTGAAGACCAATGCATGAGTATAGCTTAATTCTGCCCTCCAGGTGATAAAACCGGTCTTCGTCTCTGATGAGACTGTAATCCAAAAAAAGCCCCCCGTCCCCAACACACATATCACCCTTCTTCCCTGAAGGATAGGTTTCCTCTGCATTGACTTAGAGGTATTTTTCTCCTGAGACCCTTTTCATGTTAGAAATAGGAGATAAAGTTTGTCTCCAGGTTCTATTTACTCATCTGTAAACGGGAGAGTAATACACAAAGTCTGAATTCTGCGTGAATTTCCATTATTAAAGCCCTTTGAGTTCTTTACAAAAAGAATTCAAACCTGAAAATCTCTTTGGTTATCGGGGAGCCTGGGTGGTTCAGTTGGTTAAGCCTCCGACTTTGGCTCAGGTCATGATCTCGCAGTTCATGGGTTTGAGCCCTGGGTCAGGTTCTGTGCTGACAGCTCAGAGCCTGGAGCCTGCTTCGGAGGCTGTGTCTCCCTCTCTCTCTCTGTCCCTCCCCCGTTCACACTCTGTCTCTCTCTGTCTCTCAAAATGAATGAACGTTAAAAAATGAAAATAAAAGAAAAGTTTACAAAAATTTCTTTTGTTCTCAATATGCTAAATACAGGTAAGAAAATATAAACCTTATATATGTAAACACAAAATGTTCTGCACATGAGTTGAGTGAACCACGGGGGGGGAAAGAAGTTTTAAAAAAGGGTAAAAATCTAGTGAACCTTCTTAAGGAATAAGAGCAAGGAGTTAAATTCTAATTCTTTGTAGCAATTATTTTTTCCCCTTGGGAAAGGACATTAAGAACTTTTGCACCGTAATGCCATCTATTTTTTATTGCGCCAATGAACAAGTACATCTTTCCAAACTGCCACTATTCATCACTTTTAAATAAGAATAGATGAGTTTGAAAAGATATGAAGATTCATTAGTCCCAGCTCTAAATATTGCAGGTGAAATTATTTCCATCCATTGCGGCCTACTGCAGACTCAGAGAAGTGGCACATGATATCCTTGAAAATTATGCTTCCGAAGAGAGTGGCCCTTGTTTGGACAAATGCAAAGGCAACAAGACCCTGCGTTTGTTTCCCCAACATATCACATATACGGCCAGATAAGGAATACCATTCGATCTCATGGGAATGAGTCCTTTCTATATATTGAGACCATCCAAACAGCTGGAAGAGGATGTGATTATCGACGACATTTTAATGGAGTTCTGTAGTCAGCGGGAAAGTTTTATTAAGATCTGCTTCCAGGGTGCCTGGGTGGCTCAGTCGGTTAAGGGTCCGACTTCGGCTCAGGTCATGGTCTCGCGGTCTGTGAGTTCAAGCCCTAGGTCAGGCTCTGTGCTGACAGCTCAGAGCCTGGAGCTCGCTTCCGATTCTGTGTCTCCCTCTCTCTCTGCCCCTCCCCCACTCATTCTCCCTCTCTCTCTCTCTCTCTCTCTCTCCCAAAAATAAATAAATATTAAAAAAAAATCTACTTCCTGGAGCACCTGGGTGTCTCAGTCAGTTAAGTGTCCAACTCTCGATTTCAGCTCAGATCCTCATCTCGCGATTTGTGAGTCTGAGCTCCACATCAAGCTCTGCATTAGCAGTGTGAAGACTGCTTGAGATTCTCTCTCTCTTTCTCTCTCTGCCTCACCCCTGCTCTCACTCCCTGTCTTAAAAATCAATAAACATTAACCAAAAAAAAAAAAAAAAAGGAAAAAGGCGGTCCACTTCCTTCCAACCACATTAACCTCCAGAAGGCAATAACTGGGGTAGTATTTACTCCCGAGGAAAAGGCATGAGGAGTCATGAGTTCTCGTGAGCACTTACCTACCCAGCGCCCTGTTTGGAGATTTACATTGATTACCATATTCATTGCCACGACACCCCAAAAGGGTAGATATAATCTGCAGATAGAGACAGAGATACTGAGGGCATCGGCGGGTTGAAGCAGTTCAGTGCTCTGGAAGCAGGACTAGACTGTCCCTTGACTCCTTTCCACCAGCCCAACCTGAAGGCTGCTCTACGCTATACTTCCCGGCCAAGCCCTATCCCTCAGAATCCTAATTCTTTGAAGATCTTCTTCCGAGACATCCAAACCTCTACTCTAGCATTGCCATTTGATTTACCTCCACATGCCCAGGTTCCAAATGGGAATGCCTAACTCCCCCATACGTAGGAAGGGCTAGTCCTACACTCTTTCTGGGGGTGGTGTTTTGAGCTTGCCTGAAATGTACACAGAGAATGAGACACGACTAGGGAGAGATTATCATACCTCATTTATGATGTCGATTTTATCTTGCATGTCACTAGGCTTCTGTTACTTACTCGATCGAGGGCAAGAACTATGTCCTGCAGCCTGACTCCCTTATCCCTCCAGTACCTAGTCCTGTGCTTTGCACATAGTAGGTGCTCAATACTTGTGAGAAGAACGACTGACTACCTGAATGACTTAATGGGTGGATCATAGCTCACTGGTGGAGTGTCCTCATGTGCCAACCCGTTTCCCCCTTTTCACTCACCTTCTACCTCCTGAGCCACTTCATAGGCAAAAATGCAACCTCCTTCCCTCTCCTCTGCTCACCAGATGTGCCCTCCACCGTGTCACCCTCTACCGACTTGCCACAGTGTAATGAGGGCCTAATGAGAATGACTCAGCTCAATGTTGCATCTTGATGTCCCATGACCTTTTCTTCTTTATCATTTGCTCATTGCCAGTCCGAGTGACTCAGCTTTTGTCTTAATGGAAGTGGTGACTATACAGCATAGAATTCTCCGTATCTGTATCTATACCAATAATTTATTTATATATATACAAAATAATTTTATAGGTAAATTAAGTTTATATATTTGAACTCTCTATATTCATATTTATAATCACACACACACACACACACACACACACATTTTTAAAACTCTCCCACAGCCATGATCTCATTTGACACAGCACCTTCTGAGACCACCAGGACATACCTCACAAGTCTTATCTTCCAGGAAGTAAAGGTGACTTTACCAAAGTCACACAGTTAAGCCATCAAGTGGCAGACACATGTCCCACTTTCTTTTCACTACCACCCATCTCTTCTTCGATCGTTGGCTGACCTTGTTTCCATTCTTAGGGCAAAGACCTAACACCCGTGCCTCTGTTTGAGTCTAGCACAGTAAATGTTATAAACTTGACTGTAGCCTCTAAAAGTGAAACCTAGCTTTGAAAAAAAAAATTTACCGGAAATATCGAATATTTTAAAAACTCCCATCTTACTGAAATCTCATCAGGGATGGACACTCACATCCATTCATTTGTGAGGACTTGGGGGTTTGGAAGTAGCATAAAAAGTATCATGGGAGCTCCCAGAGGTCTTTGTCCCATTGAAGGGTCCATTGCCGAATATGGCCAGAGAACAGTCTTACAGCCAGCGTGGCTGGAGCACAGGTGAGCGGCTGATGGGCCAGATGATCTGTTTTGAGAGAGAGGGAAATTCGCTTTGGCTGGAGTGGTGGTGAAAGGGGGTTTAGCAGAAGACAGAGGACAGATGTGACAGATACCTGACTGAGAGTGCAGAATTACTGGGTCCAGGAGGGCACTAGCTTGCTATGTGCACTTGTGGGACCACTGGGATGCCCAAAATTTGTATTTAGGCCTTGTTTCTATTTAAGTTAGTTTTGTAACTGTTTTAAAATTGTTTTTTTTCTTGGATCCATTTACCTGCGTGTTAAACAGAGACAAATTTGCCAGTTCTTAGCTATGGACACTGAGGAAAAGTTTTAATTTCTCTAAGTCTCATATTTCCACTTTTGGGAAATAGAAAGCCTGTAACCTGCTGCACAGCATTGTTGTGAGAATCAAATGAGATGATCTAAGTGAGGCCTCCAGGACAATGCTTGGCATAGAGTAGTTGCTCAGTTATTTATTTTCTAGGTGGGTTTACATGCTCATCTGTCCTTTATACTAAACACACCCTTGGCAACAACTGTCTCGATTCCCAAAGTCCAGATCTCCTGGAAACACTGACAGTCATTTCTTCAGTCTAGAGGCTAGATAGATAGATGGGTAGATAGTAAGTAACAAATGGGCAGATGGGCAGAGAGAAGGAGACAGAAATTGAGAGAAACACGTGGTACATACACAGATGGAGAGAGATACCGGTGGAGAAAATCAAGTCAGAGACGGGGAGAAAAAGGGGAAGAGATGGGAAGATAGATGGAAATTGATAGGGAATTGAAGTATTGTTCTTGACTCACTCCCACCTCCATGAGACATTACCGTTTAATCTCTCTGAATCCAAAGGCTGAGTAATCGCAAATGGCATTTGGACCCTGGAGGTTTCACCGCAGGTCCTGGTTATGTGTATTTCTTTCTTGTCACTGAGTAATGATATCACAGGAAAGTGGAGCTATGAAGTAAGGAAGAAAAACTTGCAAACCTACTCAGATAAAAATGGGCCCAGGGGCGCCTGGGTGGCGCAGTCGGTTGAGCGTCCGACTTCAGCCAGGTCGCGATCTCGCGGTCCGTGAGTTCGAGCCCCGCGTCGGGCTCTGGGCTGATGGCTCGGAGCCTGGAGCCTGTTTCCGATTCTGTGTCTCCCTCTCTCTCTGCCCCTCCCCCGTTCATGCTCTGCCCTCTCTGTCCCAAAAATTAAAAAAAAAAAAAAAAAATGGGCCCAAATGAAAACTGGAGAGCTAAAGGTATATAACTTCCCCCAATCTAATTGTACATTTTCAACCTTCTTCCCCTCTCCCCGACACCTCCTCTCCCCTGCCAAGCGTTCCCATGACCTCAGATTTTATGTGTAGCTGGGAGGTAACTAAAGTTAGTGTTTATGTGGAATCCAGGGGTGTTAAGAGCAGGGTGAGTTCACACTGGGTGAATCGGGATAGAGGCTGGTAGGAATAGGTTCTTGGAAGAAAGAGCCCAGTGAAGCCGAGCCCATCGAGACTGGGTGCCTGAAATAATGGCACACACCTCCTATACCTGGAGCAGGGAAAGGTCTCAGGCAATGGCAGTGTCCTCACTGACCATAACCAACTCACAGAAAGCACGTATGAGAAATGGACATGACAAGTTTGAACCGAGTGGCCCCCATGCATGTTGTGACTTGGGACTGATGACAGCAGTTTACAGGGTTTATGTCCTTTGATGGCCACTGGCTCAGTTCTTCCCAGCCAGACCCTTGGAAGAAAAGTTTCATTCCCAAACTTTTCCAGTTATCAGGAATCCATTTTTAAGCACAAAATACTTCATGCCCCCCGGGGGTCCATGATTATAACTGTAGCTAACATTTTATCATGTGCCAGCCTTGCTTAGGTGCTTTCTGTGTGTTGATTCTGTTCATGTTCATTCCATCTTTGTTAGGAAAATAGCCTGTCATCTCACAAAGGAGAAAGCCAAGGTAAGGGGAAGTCACAGGACAGGTAAGGGGGAGCTGAGTTATGACACCATTCCACAGTCCCTGCTCTTAACAGCTACGCTACCCTCTCACTTGATTGTAGGTGAGCTTTCATTGCAAAACAAGTCACATAAGAATAGAAGGATTCCATACACATCCAGCAATGCTTTTAAATTAATCTCATAGAGCTGAAAAAAATAATACACTGGAGGTATTATGTATCAGATCCATAAACAACACTTGAAACAGCACGGGGGTGTGTATTACTTCCTATGACAGCAGCCTTTGCCGTGGCGACGCATGGTCAGACCATCCCCATGCCTACACGGCCCCAAGGCTCGCTGTTCCAAACCTTATCATACTCTCTTGGACCTTGGCTATCTATCGGTTGTGTCCTTGGGGTCGGGACGGTGTATTCTTTGTAATTGTAATTTATGCACGCATCACTTCTTGCCCATTATAGGTGCTCAGTAAATATTTTTGGAGTGAATGAGTGCATAGTTCGGTATCTAGGTCCTCCCTTCTCCTATCAAGGCTATTTGCAAGTACAGATGATTTGGAAACAACCAGCTTAGAAGGTGTAATCAATGATCATACCAGGTCTTTCAAGAGAGGTAGGGCTGTACAGGAGCGCCCCCGAGAGGGACCAGTATAAAAAGCATGGCGCGAGGTGGGTTCCTGGAGCCCTTTTCTGCCTATTTGAAGATGGTAACGGACATCGTGATCAATAAAGGGTGAGTGTCAACAGATACCTTCAGGGAAGATGGCAAGCTCTTTGGCCTGTCCCGGTCTGAGGGTGCTGCACGTCTTGAGGTTCACGTGGGAACATAGGGCAAAGTGGGAAACACCTTCCCTAAGCAGCGAGAACCACATTGGCTGCCAAAAGGAGGACTTGAGGTGCGGTCAAGCTGCCAGGGCCTCTGACCCTGACTGGCTGTGGAACAGAGGTTTGCACCTTCAGGTCAAATTCTGGCCGACCCACGGGGAACCTTTCCCTCCCAGTCTTCTTCCAAGGGCATAACACTAGGTGGGGTTCACTCATTGGTAATTACAATGAGTAACACGGGGAGATTTCAAGTTCGGCATTATGGATGTGAAACCGGACATTGTGGGGTCACAGGAAACTGGGGTTTAGCTCGAGAGGCCAGTGCAACTCTGTGTTCGCTCCTCTTGGGTATGCCCCCTGAGGGGATGTCTGGGGCTTTTAAGTAGCCCCTGTCACTCTAAGAAACAGCCAAGAAAACCCAGAGGGCCCAGTCTGAGTCTAGGATGGGATAAAAAAGCATTCTCAAAAGAGAGCACATTCTGTGTTATATCATTGAAAATGATCCATGAAAACTGGACAGCAAATCACTGATGTTGAGATTTTTTGGTCTGGACTTGGATTATATGTGCAGACTTCACTTATTGCTCTTTATAATATTAATATTAGTATCCTAATTAATATTAGTATCCCCAGAGTGCCAATCCAATACAGAAAAAGGGATACAGAGAATGTGCCCAAGTAGTGTCCCATTACGGAGGACTTATATCAGAGTGGACTACTGGGCTTGAATCCTTGCCCAGAAAGCCCATTCTGAGCTGACGACATGCTTGTCCTCTGTTATCTGACATCCCACTCGCCTTTACGCCACTGCTGGTGACCCTTGGAGAGCCTTTCTTGACAAAATGAAGCCTGGTGCCCACCCCATGCATTCAGTAGAGCCGCACAGATTAGTCATTGCCTATTGAAACTTTAAGCTTCTTAAAAACGGGATATATAGAAAATGAGCGTGGTCACCGTGTGTCAGATGTGCGCACAGAATCAGCTGTTTGATTTCTAGTGGAAATAAATCAAAAGCAGACACTTCTCTTGACCACAGATGAGACGGTGTCTGGAGCCAGATAGCGGCAGGTTGCTGAGTCTAAAGTGCACATAAAATCCAATTGTAAGTTGGCTGACCACAGAACACAACTGGATTCACTTACTGCTAATTAGGATGAATAAAAAGAGACACTAGGAGATGTGAAGCTTGGGATTATGGGTAGTGAAAGCCACTTGATGGGAGGAAACCAATTTTTCCTGGTGTTTTGGAAAATCACTTCATACGGAGTCTGGTCCGTTATTTATGTCCTGAAAATTGCACGTAGGAAGGGCCAAGCATATTCTGATAAAACTACACCCCAGGAAGTCCCATCCGAAGGGATCTTAAAGACCCAAGCAGGGAAGAGTGAGTGGGTTTGGCTCCCCATTAAAGAATGGATCTTCTGTCCCTGGCCTGTACGGAAAGACATTTTTCCTTCTGCCCCAAGTGATAAAATGCATGCCAATGAGCAACGCTGGATACCGTCAGTTGAGGCTGGTGTGATGGCCAGATGGCCCACTTGATTATCGATCATTTTATTTGTACCTCCTGGTGGTAAGTTCTCTTTCTTAGGGTGATTTCACCATCCCTTCACTGTATTTGGAAAGGAAATGAACGGCCAGGCTCACGCAAGCTAGGAGTGACTGTCAGGAGGTGTGAGGCCAGAAGAAAGCAGCTACATGGAGTGCTGGTTAATAACATAAAGGAATCTTTTGTGGGAATTCTTACTCCATTATGTTGGCACATCCCTTTCCCCCGCTCTCTGGCCAGCAGTGATATGGGAGAGTTATTTTAATCTTAACTCTATTTAGGGGATTGGAGTGTTCCAAAGAGAAGGAGAGAGTTTTGCTGAGTATTTTAAACAATTGATTCCAGATGGATTCTCTGTGTATCATTTATGGAATTGTTTTTTCTAAATGAATTCTAAAGATAGAACGTACGTATTCACCGCAGACGGAAGAATGTGAAATATTAAGCAACTTGGATGGCAAATGTTGTGGTACCCAGGTGTCACTTTGGGTAAATGGTCTCATTTTCCATTTTTGTTTTGTTTTGTTTTTCTTGGTGCATCTACAACACGTCTGAGATGGTAATCCTCATAGGGCAGGGATTACAGGATCAATCTACAGGATGAGTTATCCACATCTCTGCCCAAGTACCTACGGGTACTTGCCATAATAATAAATGATTTTTATTTCAAATTAGTTTCAGGAGCAATTTTACTTTCAATGAGAAGTGTAGCGGTGGGGAGGGGGAGGGAGAAAGAAACAGAGAGATCAAGAGAGATAGAGACACCCAGAGAGACCCCACAGGAGTGGGGACAGAGAGAGAGAGCCTAGTGGAGAAGCCAAGATTAAAAACCAGGATCTGATTCCCACTCATGTTCTTCTGCACAATGCCCCTTTCTTTTTAATGGTAATCATTAAATAATCACCATGCAGAATGGTTATCACCAAATGACACCATGGGCGTCAAGACAAATGGGACAGCCCCAGCACCCCTCAAATAGAATGAATGCCAATTATAAGCTTCCAGGATGGCATACTTAACTGCACAGGCATGAATACCAACTGTCAGCTAAAGTTCCTGAAACCTCCATCCCTGCTATACCCATGGACAGAGTGGAATTACCTGTGTTGTCTTGCTCTGGGCCATCAGATACAGGTGTCTTGACCCACAACAGACTGAACCAGAGATCGGCTCCTTGACTAAAAACTACAAGACATATGTGGCAGGCCAGTGGCTCACAAGGTGGTCAAGTGCCACATCGATGTGCTCCTTTTTGGATGAAGATCGGTGAGCCCAGTAAGAGCTTCTTTCTGGAGGAACTGACAGGTGACATAAGACATAGAAGGAAGAAAAAGAGGCAGGGCAGCCATGGAGGAAACCCAAGAGTAGAGAGAGAAGCAGATAGAAAGTAGCACGGGTTGAGAATGGCAGGCTCACTGGATTAGGTGCCAGTGCTGTTGACAGAAAGGACAATAGGGCACCAGAGCTCCTGAAGATCTGGAATGATGCTTTGATTCTTTGTGGCATCTACTGTGGGAGAGCAAAGGTGGTTTCCTGACCCTCCTCACTTTCCCAAATATTCCCTGCTAGATCCCCATCACCTGAGGTAGCTCAAGCCTATCTCTCCTCCTTGTGACCTAAAGTACTTATAATGGTAATAAGTATAAGAAACACCTGATTGCTGTATGTTAAATGTGTGAGTAGGTTGTTTTAGTTAATCATTTCAAAAACACTATGAAGTAAGTATCCTAATGATACTATCATTTTATAGATGAGTAAAGTAAGGCGAAGGGGGTCAAGTACAACAAAAAGTCTTCTTATTGAATACAGTAAGTGCCAAGAATTAATCCGTTGATTGAAAAAAACAATTGAAACAAGGAACTGTTGGGGAACCTGGGAAGCTCAGTCGGTTAAGTGTCTGCCTCTTGATTTCAGGTCAGGACGTGATCTCTTGGTTCGTGAGTTTGAGGCCCGCCTCAGGCTCCACTCGGATATTATGGAGCCTGCTTGGGATTCTCTCTCTCTCTGCCCCTCCCCTGCTCACTCGCTGTCTCAAAATAAATAAATAAACTTAAAAAAAGAAACAAGGAATTGTTAGAAACTGATTCACGCGTACCTTAGACATTCTGTTTTTTCAAATGCATAATATACATCAATTCGATAAGGGCTTTTCTTTTGGTAGAAGTTGCTGATGGGATTCAGGGCTGTTTTCCTGCATAAAGCACGCATATAACATATGCTTCACATTTTCCACTTTCAGTTTCTCTGATGTGAAATAAACCTGGAGACCCCGGTGAAACAATCTGATGCAGAGTCTTTCTAGATTTCTTTTTTGCTTTCTACAATCTTCCACAGATATTTTCCCAACATCCAACTGGCAGGGCTCACGCCTCTCCAGTCCTTCCAAAACTCTCAGCCTAGTGGTCACCTCTTTTCCTGCTCAATTCCATCATCAGTTATATTAAATGAAATTATGTAATGACATTGGTATCAAGTGATTTGACAACTAATTGTCAGAAACTCGTCTGGTAGAAGCAAGAATGTATGTGTCTGTTACAGAAGGTTCTACTCCAAGATGGTGTACCATCTCAGATGCTCGTGCAGAATCCGCGTCCCCTCCCCTGGAACCTGGAGGAGCGTTGGTAACTACCTTGACAGAGTATGGCAAAAATGATGCTATGCGACTTCCAACCTTAAGTCACAAAAATGCCATGTACTTCTGCCTTGTTCTTTTACAGCCCTGCCTCTTGGACAGCCGCATGCTGCCAAGAAGCCCCAGCACACTGTAGTGATGCCACATGGAGAGGAAGCAAGGCCCTTTGCCCGTGGCCTTGAGTGAACTCCCAGCCGATACCAACACCACCTCTCCAGCCCTGTCTTGAGCCGTCTTGCCAGCAGATCCTGCATTCCCAGCGGAGCCCCTCTTTTTTTTTTTTTTTTAATTATTTTTAAAAATGTTTTTATTTGTTTTTGAGAGAGAGCACAGGAGCAGGGGAGGGGCAGAGAGAGGGCGAGACACAGAATCGGAAGCAGGCTCCAGGCTCTGAGCGGTCGGCACGGAGCCCGACGCCGGGCTCAAGTTCACGAGCTGTGAGTTCATGACCTGAGCCGAAGTCGGACGCTTAACTGAGCCACCCCGGCGCCCCAGCTGAGCCCCTCCTATACCTTACACCGAGTGGGTAAGGAGAGGACCTCTCTGCTGAGCCCTTCCCAACTACAAATTAGTGAACAAAATAAAAGACCACTGTTTGAACCCATTCAGTTTAAGTGGTTTGCTATGCAACATTAGACCAGCTAATGAATGTTTCGGGTCCCATTAGTATGTTTCACAGGAGGAACGCAGAACACGCATCAGCTAGAGGGTCTGCTAAGCCAACATCCTCTGTAACTCTTCAATGATTGGGTAACTATTAAAAGCTAGAGCTTAGTTTTGAACCCAGCCGTCTGACTTCAGAATTATATTACTATGGTCCTACAAAGGACTTTTAGAAGCCCCTACTAAACCGTACGTAACAGTTGGTGATACATAATAATGTGTAGTATGTATTATCCTAACTCCATGCTTACAGACAAGCTCTTAATATTTCCAAGGTTCAAGGCAGGAGGCCAGATCCCAGATGTCTAATATTTAGAAGTTAAAAATGAAGGCAAAAACTGTCAAATCAGTTTCATCCCCTTTACATACACCTTCGTGAAATCTCAATGGTCAGTTGAGTTCTTGGACCCCATGGCTATACCGCTTCTCCTTCTACCCCTGGATTCTTTCCTTACTTACACGTGTGGTCACACGTATGTGACCTCCAGCTTGTACTACCCGGCTTCATTCACACATGCCTCATCAGCTCTGCTTGGCCAGCCCCAAGTCCTAGGGATGGTCACGCTGGAGGGACAGTCAGTCCTAAAAGAACGAACCCAGGAAAGAGGTCCGTGTGAGCTCATGAAGTAGACACGACCAATTTGGGTAGAAACTTCTGGGAATTCAGTGCTTGGTGCACGTTCTATATTGACATTTGGGCTCTGGATGGACTCTGGGTCCCTTGGCCAGGTCTTCTTGTGCCATGTGGAGGAGTGTGGCTAGAAGAGGTTGCCAGTGAGGGCCACGTGACAGGAGCTCCTTTCTTCAGGTCTAAGGATGGTTAGTCAACTCCACCTCCAAACCCTCTACCCCACCCTCTTTCACGATGTCTGGCCCATAATTGAGGACCGATAAATATTTACCAGATAAAGTAACCTTGTCCCCAGAGGCAAGCTTTACATTTTGAATCTTGGGTGCTGCTGGGGTTTCAGACTGTCAGCCCGGAGTGAGATCATAAAGCCGGGACAGGAGCCAGACTCCCACACATCTCTGAGCCCAGCTCAAATTGATTCTAAGTGACTCTGAAGAGCCAGCGGGATGGATGAGAATTAGATTCGGCTCCATGAACGGTGGTGCAGACAAGCACCAGACGCTTGACAGTGACCCCTGAGCACTGACCGTCCCAACCTTTAGTCCTGCCGATGAATTTTCCACTGACACTGACAGTCTGCTCTAATCTCTCCGCGACACCCACAGCCACCTCCCTACCCAAGGACACACACCCTTCTGGTAATGACAACCGAGTAAAATGGAAATGATTGGAGCTGAGGGCTGTAAAACACTGCAATCATGCAGTTAGGAGATTTATGTAAAAAGGGCTACTCATCCTGACTATTTCTTCAGAGAAGCCTCTGAAGAACTACAGAACCTTCCAAGTCTGACACCGGTAATGGTTGGAGAACACTGTTATTTACCAGACCTGTAAGTCACAGACCTGTGAATACGTCATAGACCCAAACCCCCTTACTTTGTTTTACTGCTGTTTCAAAGCACGTTCTCTGCTACATCCAGAAAATTCATTACCCATGGAAGTAGTTGTTTTAGTTAATTGGACCTAGGTGTTTCAATATTATTTTAGTCCAAATAGAAAAGACTTGAGTCCTACAGTCTTATTTAAAAAAAAAAAAAAAAAAAAGCTTGTCTGCCTTTTTGATTAAACTTGGTGCTCCAGGCCTCAGGAAAAAAAAAAAAAAAGACCAAAATAAGGTAAAGCCCAGGTATTTTAAATAAAAGTGGAGGGAAGAAGTGGAAGAACATTTTCAGCCTCAAATTCTGTCAAATTCAGAATCCGAATCTATTGACCCTTTTATCTATACACCCTTTTATTTGGAAGGGTGTTAATGCAAAATCTTCATAAACATGGCTAGGTGAAGATTTCTAATGGAACAGAGATTGCTGGGGCCTAATTCCCCTAGGGTGTAATTCACACGTGCCCTCCGAATTCTGTTTCCTGTAAGGCTATCCGATCTAGGGCAGACAGGAAAGATTAAATCTGTGAGAGATAAATGTCACACTCTCTTCCTGAACATCCTTCTGACATTTCAAACCTCCATCAGCCTCAGGAAATCCATCTCAGCCTAGACTCATGATTGGTGTTCTGGGCACAGACGTTGACAAAGAATTACATAAATTGGTGTCTTAAATGGTGCTTTCATCTATAGAGATTTTGGGAGAGTTTCATGAATTTGGGGATATATATATATATATATGTATACATATATATATATATTTTTTTTAATATTTATTTTTGACAGAGAGAGAGAGAGACAGAGCATGAGCGAGGGAGGAGCAGAGAGAGAGGGAGACACAGAATCCGAAACAGGCTCCAGGGTCTGAACTGTCAGCACAGAGCCCATCGCGGGACCTGAACTCACAAACCTCGAGATCATGACCTGAGCCAAAGTCCGTCACTGAACCGACTGAGCCACCCAGGCGCCCCCATGAATTTGGGGATATAAAGTAAACTGCAGAGAAGTAATTCACTAACTATTAACTAGTAATTAATACTTTTTTCCCTCTATGTCCATAGGAAACTAAAATGTAAGAGAATAATTTTCCTTCCCTCATCCCTATGGTTATGTTTACATCTTTTTCCTGTTGTGAACTGTTTTCTGTTTTTGTTTTGCTTTGATTTTTTGTTCAATTGTTATTTATTATTGTTACTATTACTTTTCCTGAGGAAATTATACTGGGTCCTGGAAAGGGTGGGAGCTGAGAGATACAGGGAAGAGACATAAGAAAGGATAGAATGCCCCCCCCCCAAATACGTCCAAGTTCTAAATCTCGAAACAGCAGATTATGTTACTTTACACGGCAAAGGAGACAAAAGACAAACATTTTCAAGGTGAATATAAAAACAGGATTCATGGGGCACCTGGGCAGCTCAGTTGGTTAAGCACCTCATGGTTGGTGAGCTCGAGCCCCGCATTGGGCTCCGTGCTGGCAGTTCGGAGATGGCTTGGGATTCTCTCTCTCTGCCCCTCCCCTGCTTGTGCTCTTTCTCTCGCAAAATAAATAAACTTTTTTTTTTAAAGAAAAGCAGGATTCAGCTACATCCTGTTTTCAAGAGATGAAATTTAAGTATGAAAACACAAATAGTTTAAAAGTTAAAGGATGAGAAAATCTGTAAATAAGACCGTTTAAGAAGACTGGTAGGGCAGAATTAATGTCAACCAAGTAAACACCCATATCAGATAAAGAACACTCCCTAATGCAAGAAAGGATGAGACACAACGACCCTATGTATATGCATCCATTGCTAAAAGCAGGGCTTCAAAACACATGAAACAAAAATAAGCTAAACAGAGAAATAAACAAAACTATATAAAGAAGTAATTGATTTAAATGTAAACTTAAAAAATATTTAAGGATATAGTTTGAGCAATATTGATCGGTGTGTCATAACAGAAATGTATAGAATATCACACCCAACAATTGCAAGAACATATATTTTTTTCAAGTGTCCATGGAACCTTCACAAAATGTAGTACATTGAACGTGACTATAAATTAATCGTCCTTCCTCTTGTCGGGAGGTAGAATCCATTTTCCCATTTTTAAAAATCTGAGCTGGTCTTGTGATCCGCCTTAACCAATGAAGTATGGCAGAACTGATGTTATACCACTTTGGAGTCAAGGCCTCTTAGACTTTGTTCACCCACTTTTGCACTGCGGCGGTAAAGAAGCCTAGGTTAACTTCTGATATTGAAAGAGAAACCCAGGGGACCCTGGGTGGCTCAGTTGGTTGAGTGTCCAACTCTTGATTTCGGCTTGGGTCATGGTCCCAGGGTTGTGGGGTCAAGCTGCAAGTTGGGCTCTGCACTGAATGTTGAACCTCCTTAGGATTCTTTCTCTCTTTCCCTCTGCTCCTCTTCCCTGCTCATGCTCTTTTTCTCTAAAATGAATACAATTAAAAAAAGAGAGAGAGAGAGACAGAGAGACAGAGAGAGAAGCCCAGCCCAGCCAGTGTCCCTGTTAAGCCCAGCCCCCAGCCAACCCTCCATTTGAATGCAGTCTCAGGGTGAGATCAGAGGAAATTAGCAGACGAATCACCCAGACAACCAGCAGAATCATGAAAAATAATAAATTATGATTTTTAAACCACTAAGATTTGAGGTGGCTTATTTTTTCAGGTAGTTTGTTATACAGCAGTAGATCTATGATACACTTAAGAAAGACCATATACTTGACCATAAAATCATCTCAGTAAAGTTCAGTGGATTTAAATTATACAAAATGTCTTCTTTACCACAATGAATTAAATTATAAATTTTATAAATTGATAACAAGAAGAGATTTAGGAAGTCTACAAATATTTTGAAATTAACCACATAGTTCTAAATAATCTATGGATCAAAGAAGAAACCACAAGGGAAATTATAAGATATTTTAAATAGGATGGTAGGGAAAGCAGTATGTTAAGAGATATGCAATGCCGTTAAAATGGCATTTAGAGGGAAATTTGTAGTTTTAAGTGCTTACATTAGAAAAGAAGAAATCCTTTAATTCCATCATCTAAACCTCCACCTTAAGAAGCTGGACAGCCCAACTGAGGTGCCTGGGTGGCTCAGTTGGTTGAGTGTCTGACTCTTGGCTCAGGCCATGATTCCAGGGTCGTGGGACGGAGCCCTGCATCTAGCTCCATGCTGAGTGTGGAGCCTGCTTAAAATTCTCTCTCTCCCTCCCTCTGCCCCTCTGCCCCCACTCACGTTTTCTCTCTCTCTCTCTCTCTCAAAAAATAAAATACAAATTCAAATAAATAAATTAAAAAGAAGAAGCCAAAGAAGAAAAAATTAAACTCAAATTTATAAAACTGAAAGAAAGATACAGTTATTGCTTACAGATACAGATTTGACTGTGTATATAGAGAACACCAGGACAATAACAACAACGAAAGCTTTGGAGACAATGAGGGAATTTATAAGGTCTCAGGATACAAGGTCCACATAGCAAAACCAATATATTTCTACATACTAGCAATAAATAATTAGATAAAAGAAAACATGATCTACAAAAACAGAAACATGAAATACTTGGAATAATTTTAACAAAAGAGGTAAAGGAACTCCACGCTTAAAATATAAGATGTGGTTGAGATAAAACAATGAAATCCTACACAAATGTTAGTGTATTGAAAGACTCCACAGTGTTGCCTACATGCCCCTAAGTTCGTCTATGACTTCAGTGGAATGTCGAACAAAAGCCCAGCAGGCTGGCCGATGCAGTCTGTCCTGGTCTGGGGGGGGGGGGGGGGGGGGGGAGAGGGGGACTTCAGCCTCACCCCATATTCTAGAATTCTCTCAGTGGTGTCTTGTTCTTGAAGAGTTGTTATTTGTTCTTGTGAGGGAGAGTCAAGTCAGGAACAACCTCTGTCGCCATCTTGGTCTGGAGGTTACCTTCTTCAGGAAACTTTCTCTGAACACTAGGTTTGAGTCATGTGTCTTTTCTGAAATTTTCTTTTCTGGCATCAAAGTGCTTAAACCACTTCATTCAACTGCCAAATTAATGGGCTT
This sequence comes from Panthera uncia, assembly GCF_023721935.1. Lineage (NCBI taxonomy): Eukaryota > Metazoa > Chordata > Mammalia > Carnivora > Felidae > Panthera > Panthera uncia. Next base: position 139,650,068 of record NW_026057577.1, on the reverse strand, counting down.
CCTCCTCCCTAAGATCACAAACTTCATAAAATCAGCTTATCTTTTATCTTCTGTTCCCAGGCAGCCTTCCCTCACTTGTCACCTCATGAGCAACCCCTTGGGCTTGTGCCACTGTGGCCCACTTTTTATTGTCCCTCCATCATGGCTGCCTCTTCTGATTTCTTCCTTATCTCTTTCTGGGGGGCAGTCTCTCCAGCCCATGTGGGGAGCTGGTCCTTAGTGATATACCAACAGGAACAGCTCGGAGCCTCACTGTGTGCCTGGGCCATAATACTTTGAACAATGGCACAATGGGGACGGTGCCACCTTGTTGTCTAAGCCAGGGATGATGAATAAGGAAGGCGAGGTAGAGAAGTAAGTATCCCCAGAGCTGCAGCTAACAAAACTAATCACATCGTGCCGTTAAATGGTGTCGAATTGTGTTACTTTTTCTTCTCCTGGTCTCTGAATCTATGCTTTGGCTCTTTCTTATTACTAAATCTTGACTTTGCCAAGAGTCTCATGGGAAGCGTGTCCCACGGAGCCTTTCCAGCTTCTGGCCACATTGTCCTTGTTGTCATAACAGCTTCTGGGCAGATCTCCTGTGTTCCCAAAGCCCCAGGACAGCTATGCTAGGGAGCTAGAGGTATGACTACATGAGACATTTGTCTCCATGTTTCCACTCACAGCTGAGGCTCCTTCAGTGGCCCAGCAGCTAAGATGGACATTCGTGCTTGACAGCCCCAGAGAGCAGGGTTTTTAATCACCTAGGTCACCATTTCCACCCCATGCTCACTAGGCTCCACGCCCTATGTGTCTTGGAGCAAATCTCTTTTTTCTACTGGCAGCCCTAGAAAAAGATACTTTTCTTCCGAAAGGCCACGTTGCATGCAGAAAAACTTCTCAGAAATATGAAGAAGTTACAAGAAAATTAAGTGACCGCTAACTTATTTTGGAAAATCAGTATCAAACGCTTTGGGGTAAAGTTTATGCATCACCAAAATTTTGCAGGAAATCATGCATAGTTTTCATTCTCCCACTGGCTCCCAGTGTCTATACTTCCTAGAGGGAAAATTCCTTAAAATAACTTTGAAGTCTTTGACTAATTTATTAGATAAATCCACTGTGTATAAAATGGCATCTTTATGAGGTAATTAATTAATCTCTAGGTTCCACCGGGGCTCGGAACTTTGAGCTTTGCTATAAATTATGGCACCTCCTGCAATTCTGAATCACACACACGTTATGGGAGCATTTTTTTTCTGAACTGATAAAATGGGATTGAACTGCCTCCAGTATCTTCTTAAGGTTTTAAACCAATTATTTCTTAATATGTTGGACATCAAATTATTTTTATATGATATCATTTATGCAAACACGTCTTGAAAATAAAAAGCCAAATTTTGCCACTGAAGTCTGATAAATGATGAGCCTGGCAAGAAAAATTTTAAGTATCAGATATTCGTAAGCTACTGTCATTAAAATTTGCAAATCAAAAAGAAAAAAAAAGAAGCAAGCTACGCAGGAAAATATGGACAAATTATGACCTTTGTGTAAAATGACACTTCCATTATTAGATGATCGCTGATCTAATTCTGGATTGGCAAAGACAAATTAATTTTGCTATTTCACTCCATAGATAAAGGAGGATTGATTAGCACATCATCAAAAACAATAGACTATGCTAGTAGTGTGGGAAAAAAAAGAAAAACAAAAAGGAAAAGGATAGCAGTCCCAGGCTGAAACAGAAGCAGTAGAGAGAGCTTGCTTTATTCTGGCATTTGTTTAGTTAATGAGACATATGGAATAAAAAAAAAAATTAATCATGTTTAAGAAAAATCAGATGATAGTCTTTATTCTGGGAAGTGTTTGGGAGTATTTTCAATAATAGAGACACTATCTTCTACTTCACAAAATCTCCGATGTGCTTTCCTCTTCGGAATTGTGGGTTTCGCTGTCTTCTGGGAGAGGGGAAGAGAGCCCACTCAATGCCCCAGTATTTCTACTGCATTATCTAATTTATAGTGGTGGCACCTGTGTGTGATTGCTGCCTACTATTTCGTTTTGTAGGATTTCTCCGAACTCTTTTGAGGGTATGACCACTGTCCATTTATTTTAGCTGTACCTTGAGAACAGAGTGTCGCCCATAGGAATCGGGTTAGAGGGGGATGAACATTCCCCCGAGATGACCTTGCCACGTCTGGCCACCTGCAGCTTGAACACCGTCTTCTCAGGGTTCCCTGTGGAGTTCGGACCCTGCTACCTAGTGAACCCCATAGAGATGGATCATGTCTTCCCAGGCATCTTCTGCCCCCCCAGTGAGAAGCCTCTCACCATGACTGAAACATGCCTCTCTTTTACCCCCAAGGAGCCGTTCCCAGAATTTCTTCTCCATTTGTCTGGCAAACTGCTCACGCTTCAGCACCCAAGTGATGCCGGCTCCTCGGGGATTCCTTCCCCGGCCACCCCAGGGAAATCTGCTCCTGATCTGCCGCTTTCATTTGCTTGCCTGTATCCTGCCACATATGCTGTGGCACATGTCCCCAAAGTCTCCCTGCAAACCTGGGTCGTTCTGTGGCCCACTGCGAAAGTATGTGGCACGCAGGAGGTGCTCTGTGGATGCCTGTCCTTCAAATGAGTGGTTGGAAAGAGACAAAGTGCATACAGGTCTCAGTGTTTCTAATATTGGAAAAGATCCTAAAAATAAGGCATTTCGAACTTATTTCCTTACGTCGGGGATTTTGATATTTAAGGGAGCCCACATTTGAATTACAGACTTGGCAACTGGAAGTTAATTATTTATATCGTAACTCGTGGTACATATTAACATTTTAATTATTTTTAAACAGTGAATTCAATTCTTTCAAGGCACGTCTCCTCCCCACCTGGAGTATTTCTTCTGAGTTTTTATGTAATCATTTCAGAGAGGGTACGTTTCATTGAGCGGAGGTTCTGCCAGATCCTTATTCCAACCTTGACTCGGGTCACATGTGGGTGTGTGACTGTGTGTGTGGGCGTGTTAGGAGGTGTGAAGGTGACGGGGGGAAACAGTGGGTGTGGGCAAAATGTGCATCCGAAGGTCAGGGTGCTGGAAAGCAGGGCAGCCTAGGGACGCATATTCCTTTCCAGGTTGACAGGCTCACTCTGAACTCTCTTGGCGACATCTCTACCTCGTGCACCCCACACTGGGAGGGGTGTCCCACCCATTACGCCTTTTTGTTTCTAGTGAGTTGATGGAATACGAAGGTGTATGCCAATTAGAAGGGCAGACTTGCTAAATACGGAGCAGTGATAATCTAATCTGTGTCTGTCTCTTTATCCGGTATTTTTAATGCGATGCTCTGAATTGTTCCCACAATTATTCTCCATTAAACGTGTTGTTGACTGACGACGACTCCTCTCCGTGATTAAACTGTCCAGGACAAACATCAACACCTGCGGGGCACAAAAAATGGGTTGTTCCTTTGACAGCAGATTGGCATTCCTGGTGTCTCTATTAATTAATCTGCTTTTCGGTCCCAGGGGGCAAGATTCTGAGCGTCCGGAACCAGATTCATAGGACTGACTACTACCTCCCAGTGTCTTCCCCAGGACTGTGCTTGTGTAATATCAGAATTAAAAAAGTGACATACAGGATGGGAATATTTAACACTCTCGCTTCCTACAACTGCCCCCTTAACAGTGGTTGCGTGTTCCTTCTTTCATGATTTCCTGATTCCTTTTTCCCATTTATGCAAATGAGCACAGCCTTAACTCATTTGCGACAGTTTTTAAACTGGGAAAATATTCTTTCGCGTATTGGTGGGATTTGCTACGTAGGAATCACAGCGCTACCTGTAAACGTTAACTATTCTAGTATGAATCATCCAAAGGTCATTTTTAGAAAATAGAATGTAAAGCGTTCTTATTTCATATGCTTTAAAATCTACTCATCAGTTACTTCCAATGACTTACGTGTTCAACTCATGTTCCAAAAGAAAGCATGACCGCCTGCCTCTTCATTTATTCCGTCGCTGCTCATTAAAATGTGCCATTTCCCTCCATTAGGAGGATTAAAAGGTGGAAAATCTCCAGGTGCCACTAGTTAGCAAACCGTTCCTAGGGAGTCAATAGCCTCATTTTTCTTTTCCTCTTTTCACTTAAAAAATACGTATCTACTGAAAGAAAACATTTCTCGCTGCAGGTGAATATATTTCCCAGGACTTCATTAAAGCGAGCGATAGCGTCCGTGTTTAAATGATTCAGTAGGTATATAAGCTTTTACAGAAAGAAAATCTAATTAAGATAGCACTCACAGACTTCAAGACACTAATAATTAACCCAAATGACTGCCGTAGGTCTGTAAGAGGGTTATGCAAATGTGAGGCGGTGGGATTATTACTTCACAAGCAATGATGTGATGTTTTGGTGAGCTCTTACGGTTATAAGTATACAGAAGGCCCTGCCCACTTGTATGTAATAGCAGTAAGTTATACGTACTGGAGGAGAACTATTTTTTCCCCACTCATCTTTAACTGTTTATAAGCTCTCTGTACTGTTTCACAAGCTAGAAAGCAAGCCAACATTCCTAGAGCTTGCATTCCTGGTGACAGATTATTCCATCCCAGCAAAAAAGTCCCGCTTACATCTGCCAGTAGATGTGAGGCACGAAGAGGACCAGTCCACAGCATCACCCAAGCACCTGGGATCTGCGAACCCACAGGCACCTTGGCATCTGCCCACGGAGTTCTAAGCTCTTCCCCGTTCGTAGCATGCCTGAAAAACTACACATGGAGCAAAACGTTTGATAAAAAATATATTTAAAACAAGCAAGAAAAAATAGTCTCGGCCTTCAGGACAGCTTCCATCATTCTTTGAACCAAGTAGGGTTAAATTATATGTATAATGATTTCAAGTACCAACTTATAAAAGATGTGGGAAATCAGAAAACAAAGAACCAGAGAGCTATTTTTTTTTCAGAAAAATGTATTTGCAATTCAAATGTTCATATAAAAAGCATAAATTTTAAAAAGTTCATAGATGTGTGTTTTTAGAAGTGCTGTGGTTTCGCCATTCATTGCAATTACATTCCAAGATGTGCAGGGTGGTCTACACCACGCCGCCTTACGCTTTTGTCACACAGAAGTCACTCTCATCACAACCTCCCCTGAGCTGTTATCTTCGGACAGATCTTCATGGGGCCTCATCCGATTGAACAGGTGCAGTAACACGTAGCCACACTGAAACCTGGGGGAAGTTAACTGCGTCGGGTGGACCAAGTTCCTGTTCCGCAGGGCCGTCAGTGGCAACCATAAAGTCCTGCTTGTGGAAGACTCTCCCCGGCTACTTTCTTCGATGTCTGTGGCTTTATCATAATTCAATACATCCCAGTGTAAGTTAACAGCCCGCCAGCGCTTAAACACTCTGTAAACTGCAGCTCCTTCGTGGACAATGAGACCTAAAAATGGAGGTGGGGGGGGGGGAACAAAGGTTCGTCATAATCAAAAGTTGGTGGTTTTGTATACAAGTAAGGCATTAAAGAAATAGTTCTCTGTTACTCATTGTCACAAAAAAAAGACGGTATCCTGACCACTCAACTGTCATGGCTAACGGCAAGCTACTGTCCATATTACACAGGAATAACCAATAGCCAAAGAATAAGAATACACTAACGTGCACAGAGTAAAGTTATCACGGGTATAATTAACCTGCTCCATCGTGGCTCAGAACACACCTTGGGCACTCATGTTGCCTTAAGAGAATCATTAGGCTTATTGATTCATTCATCATATATTTGCGGACTCATTGCGGGGCCAAGTAACGTGTGGAGGGCTTGGTTTCAACGGACACCTTAATTTGGGAAAGAGACAGATGTTAAAGTCAACATCATCTTCCCAGTGCCTAAAGCACTGTCTCACACCGAGGAGGTATGAGACGACTTTTTCTTCTTTTCACTCTCTTCAACAACTCCACAAAAATGCATTGGGCACCTACGTGAGAGTTTCATGTATATTACCTCGTCCAGTGTTCGCCAAAGCCTTAAGAAACGAGTATGAGCATGTCCTGCATTTTGCACACAAGGAACCAGCTCAGACGCAGAGAACTAGTAGCAGTGGCACAGGGATTCAGACCCAGGCAGCCTGGCTCCAGAGACCTAGGTCTTTGCTGCTATGCAGTAAATGGGATGATTACGCATTTCGGAGACACCCTCAGGAAAATAAACAAGGTAATACAAGAATCTCAGGGACCATAAACTCGTAGTCTGTAAATTGGATATGGTGCCCTGATACATGGCTCCCACTCTACCCAGATCCCACCACACCCTGTATTTTTCATACATCGGCATTTCAGCATGTGGCCCAAAGCTTTTGAACTGGTGACCCCTCACTAAAAGAAATTCCTTGGGGGAGGTCCGGTCAGATTGGGAAATGAGAAGGAGCTCTTCTCCTTCAGGAGGATGAAATTCCATTGAACGTCGGTGGAGGGATGAATGCAGAGTCTTTTTTTTAGGTGGAATAGGGCACATAATCACAGCATGTCAGTTGGCCACAAGCACTGTTGAATGAAAAATTGGAAAGTGAGCAGATCCTACCTCCCAGGATTTAGACCTTGAGTCTAGAGAAACTCTCAGAAATGTGAGCAAGGAAGCATGTTCAAACATGTTTGTCCTGTAACTGTTTGTGTTTGAGGGGGAAATAGCAAACAGTCTCAAAGTACATGCGGAGAAGAATGGATAAATCGTGTCGTATGGATCCAGTGGACCACGGCAACGAAACTGAAGGGAACAAAGTCGCATACACGAACATGTATAAATCTTAAAAGAGAGGAACTCTTAAAGCCATGTGAAAAAAAAACAACATGAAAGTTTCAGAAAGAAATTACTGGGGTAAAGAAATACTACCCATTTTTACAGATTCAGATATATAGGTAAAAAGTATAAAAAGATGCATAAAAAATAATCATGAAATTTGTGACAGTGGAAAGGAAAGAAAAGAAATGAGATCCCGGAGAGATTTCAAATAGGCTTTTTGGCTGTATCTCTAAGGTCACTTTTTTTTTTTCACGTTTATTTATTTATTCTGTGAGAGCAGGGAGAAAGAGAGCGTAAGTGGGGGAGAGGCAGAGAGAGAGGGAGAGAGCGAATCCCAAGCAGGCTCTGTTCTGTTAGCATGGAGCCCAACGCAGGGCTCGATCTCATGACCATGAGATCATGACCTGAGCCGAAGTCAAGAGTCGGACGCTTAACCAACTGAGCCACTCAGGTGTCCCTCTAAGGTCCCATTTTTTAAGCTGGGTGGTGGTGATGTTCAACATATTCTGTATACTTTTTTATGCCTAAGTCATACTTTCTAAAATTACAAAGAATTTATTAGGAAAATTTATCTAAGACGTATTGAGGCACAGAGAACTGAAGTCAGGAGACAAGTAGGGAGATTACCACATTGCAGGCGAGGAGCAGAGTGGGCACAATAAGGGACAGAGTGATACACTTGTCAAAGGAAAACAATGATAGAACTAGTAATGCAAGAAGGGGAAAAATCAGTCTCATGTTTTCAACCTAGAGGAATGGGTGATTGAAAGGATGATAGTAATCTTTCCAAAGGTACAACGAGTAAGGGTTTTGAACATGGTTTTGTTGGGGAGATTACTTCATTTTCTTTCGGCAGCTAAAACAATGGCAGGTAGGTGATGGAGATACCCAATTTTTAAATATCACAACTACCTAATATCCGAATTTAAGTTTTACACCACTCCCTTACCAGGACAAAAACTTCTGACATGCATGACTTAAGAGAATTCCAAGGATGTTGGCATAGGCCGCTTAAAACATGCATGTGGTTTAATCAATAAAAATAAACAAATAATAATTGTGTAACACCACCAAAATAATGAGAAGGAATGTAAACTTCTGTTAATCATAGCAACTGCAAATAACTGTTTTGATCAACTCTATTTTTCTAAGGACAAACTGTCACAACTGATCGGATATTCTGGGGAAACAGCCAGAATTAGAAGTAAAGACTACCAGATAGTAATTGATGATTCGATTATTGGCCTTCTGAAATCTCTGTGGGCAATGATTTAATTTTTCTGGTTCTATTTTTCCTCATCAAAACACAATTGCAATACCTAATCTATACATTCAGCAGGATAGTATGAAGACAAATGGAAATTCATCAATTATAATGCACTCAAATTTCCTCGCGATGGTGGCTCTAAAGACACAAGACATTATTATTAATTAAAAAGTCCATAGTGAATCTACGTGACGAGAAACATTCATTCACACTAATCACAAAACCAGCGCAGCTTGCAACAGGTTCATTCTGGAGAAGTACAGTGATGGGGGACAGCTTCACCCCAGGAAATCACTCATTTCACAGGATCTTGTTCTTTTTTTTTTTATCCATTTCCTTTGAAAGGCCAGAAATCAGATCATTTACTAGAGCTTAACGTCACTTTCTGGGAACGCACTCCTGGTAGCCCTTTTCTAAATACATAAATCTACCCAGTGTGCAGAAATAAATCCCACAGGCCTTTCTAGTACATTCTGAATTTAGAGGGAGCTACTTGAAGTTTTCAGGAAAACACGGTCCTCTTGAATTTTCAGTTCCATGTTCTGCTTCTTCATTGCACTTCAAGTTATGAACGATGCTTAGATTTTGTTTTATTTCCTATAAGTGTTGGGAATCACTCCTTGCCCTTTAGAAGCTTAAGTTTTCTTGAAATAGGAGGAGGGCGATCCTACCCTTGAGGTCCTCTCTAATATGCATCTTTCCCTTTCTTCCTTAAGTCTTCTAGACTTGTAGCAAATGCCTTTTGTACTCAAGGTAATGAGAACATAATGGTACTAAGATCGTCAAAATCCAAGAGTAAAGATTCATTCAACTCTAGTCCATGTGTTGAAAATCCAACTAGTAAAATTCACGCTGCCATACTTTCTTACTGATGAGCTTGTCTCCTCTTATTTCACAACTGAGAAATCCACTTCCTCCAGGACCTTCACTCTCTGAGTAATACCTTAAGTTAAGCCTTAAAATGAATGTGTCATCTTGACATTTCAGGTCATGTAACAACAGGCTTAGATTTATTTTTTTCAAGAGTCACTAGACCTGAACGGAAAAGCAATGATTATTTCTATAAAATGTAAATATTAAATATTTTAGGACACTTGCTACACTAGTTTTTAATTTTTTTTAAATGTTTTAATTTATTTTTGAGACATGAGCAGGGGAGGTACAGAGAGAGAGGGAGACACAGAATCCGAAGCAGGCTCCAGGCTCTGAGCTGTCAGCACAGAGCCCGACGCGGGGCTCAAACTCACAGACTGAGATCATGACCTGAGCCGAAGTCGGATGCTCAACCGACTGAGCCACCCAGGCGCCCCGACACTTGCTACATTATTAATAGCATGGATGTCAAGGGGTGATTCCTGAGAATTTGGGAGTTTGAGAGTTCAGAAAGTGTGTGTGTATTAAGTGTTGGTTGTTTTTGTTGTTGTTGGTGGTGGTGGTTTCTTTTTGTTTATTTATTTATTTTTTATTTGTTTTTTATCATTTTCCTCCCAGTAACATTTAATTCGAGCATCCCCTTATTGATGTGCAGAGGAACATTTTTGTTAGGGAATAATATGCTTCAAAAAGAGAAAGTTCAAATGTTTCCGGTTTCACTAAAATAAAAGCAGAGGGGTGATGTGTGGGTAAAATATATCCCAAATTTGTAAGTGGTGTGTTGGTTGAATTTTTTTCTATGGTAGCAGAAAATGAATTAATTACCCAAATACATGATGGGGAAGACCATCAAGGTCCCATGTTCACATGCTCACATGCACAAGCATGTACACACGCACACGCACACACACACGCACACACACACACACACACACCACTTGTCCATATTTATTGCAACACAAATGATATGTTGCAATTAACAGAGACTTGCAAAAATTATAATCAAATACAAACAAATTTTGATATTAACAATCAAACTACTGATCAAATCATTTCATTTTTTTGTGTTACCAGTCTCAGCTCTTGTTCAAAGAGGTTTGGTTGATTTTCAGAACTTAAATTATCATCAAGGATCTATTTTGTGCCAAGCACTGTGCTAAGTGCTTTATGCACACGGTTTTCATTTTATCTTGGCAGTAACTCTACAAATAGACACCACGATTGAACAACTTGATGGTTGAGGAAATTGAGACTTAAATTTAATAACTGTCCAACATCAAGACATAAGAATAAGAGCAGAGACTGGGGCTCAAATTTGTCTACATATAAACCTTGTGTACAATAGTCCTATCCATGCTAAATTTCCAATGCAAGGCGGTCTCTCAGAATAAAGATCAACTAAAAGAACCCTCGCTACAGACTCAATGTATCCTTCCAAAATTCATACCTTGAAGCCCTAATCCCTAATCCCTATGTGGAGGTGGGACCTGTGGGAAGGTAATAAGGGCTATTTTGAGTCATGAGGGTGAGACTCTCATGATTGGATTAATGTCCTTATATAATCTGGAAGAGACAGCAAGGAAAGGCCATGTGAGAACACATGAGAAAGACAGCCATCTGCAAACCACAGTGAGACACCTAACCAGACACTGAATATGCTAGCACCTTGACCTTGGACTTCCCGGCCTCCAAAACTAAGAATAAATGTCCTGTGGTATTTTGCTATAGAGGCTTGAACAGACAAAGCCAGACCTTACAGACCTACACCATCCTCATGGAAAATATGAGTAAATTAAGTCCTGGAGACTATGATTTGGACAAAGTTATACCATTAACTGCCATTTTTAATATCTTGTAGGTCACTGACACTGTTATATCTCTAAAAGCGCCAGTGAAACAGCCCCTTCCTCCTCTTCCCACCCACAGGAAGAAAGTTGTTGAAGACAACACTGTAAGTGGTGACAGCTTCATCTGGGAAGCTGCCTCCACCTTGAGGTTTCCCAAGAAGTGAAAGGTTCTGATGAAACCACAAAGGAGCACAGGTGAAAGCCCTGTGTGCCGTCCAATCAAAACAACCTTTGGGAGAAGCTAAAGAACTTGCAGTGCACAGCACACATTTGGCCAGAAAACGCTCCTGACTGTGAAAATGTCCAAGATTTTTAGACTAAATTTCACCAGTGTCCATTGCCAAGATCTCTTTCACTCTGTCTCCCTCTTTTTCTCTCTGCCCATCTCTCTCAGTGAAAGTTACACATACTCTATAAAATATAACCTATGTCATTCTGAGAAGTCAGTGGGCAAGAGAGGAAGAATGGAAACTTTGGGTGGGAACTTTGGGTCCCATTTAATCCCATTTAAGAACAGTTTAGAACCAGTTTCAAAAAATGGACACATTTAAAAACATTTCTTTAATGTTTATTTTTGAGGGGGGAGGGGCAGAAAGAGAGGGAAACACAGAATCCAAAGCAGCTCCAGGCTCTGAGCTGTCAGCACAGAGACTGGCATGGGGCTCAAACTCATAGACTGAGATTATGACATGAGCCGAAGTCGGATGCTTAACCAGCTGAGCCACCCAGATACCCCAACATGGACCCATTTTTGACTCCTTAATTGCCACTACTTGAGGACCAGAGCATGGTTGTATAAGAAAGATCAACTAAATGAGACTGTGGTCCAAGATACCCTTTGATGCATAATCTTTGCTGGGGTGTCATAAAATGCATTAATCTTCCTGGCTTATTTTTCCCAACCTACCCCAAATTTAAATGCTGAACATTTAATGGAAAGTTAGATATGAGTATAGAGGTCAACGCTTGGACACATAAATCATTCCCCCATTGCTGAATCTTGTTAATATGAATCTTGAAGAAATAAGCATGAGTGATTACTTCTTTGCATAACGAATGCTTTTTGTTGAACTAAACTATATGTGGAGCTTAAAGAAAAAAATGCAAAAATATGAAACTTAGAGATGAAAATTGAAAGACAATACATATGCCCTCACTGAAGTCACTAGACTCACACAACAAAGCCATCAGAAATTGGTATCTTAAAAGCCAACTGGGGACTACAATGTCTTGATTATACATAGGGGTTTTTGTGCAAGTGTATTTCCAGTGTTGCCCAGATCAGAACAAATAATGTGTTTTATGTGTAAAACACATAAAATGCACTTACATCTATAAAAAATGAGTTAATTTTCCTATTGTAAATTATATATATTACATATATATGTAGGTACATTGTATATATGTATATTTTGTATATCTTATACATATATACATAAATTCACAGAACCAAGTTGAGGATGGCAGGCTAATCACGAAAGCATAAAGTTCAGGAGCCCAAACACTCAAACTGTTGGTAATAAAATCTTCTGTGTAAGAAATGTAATAAGAATAAAAATTACTCACAAAGTTCCCACAGCATGAAAACCCTTGCAAGGATTGACCTTGCCCTGGCTAATTCCCAAATACTGATGATCTGACCCACCCCAACTGATGATCTGACCCACCCCAACTGATGATCTGACCCACCCCAACTGATGATCTGACCCACCCCAAAGCAGAGTATGTAACAGTACACATAAAGAAATGATTACTAGAATAGCGAAAACCCTACGTGATTGCTTCTCTGAGAGCACACAAAAGAAAATTCACAGTGTCTGTCCTCTGACCCGCTCACTACTCTCTATGTCCTCCCGTCTGCTCAATGAAATCTGCAGTCCTCAGCCTTCACGCAAAGAACACAGTGGGGCTGGATCCTCAGGGGGTCCTGGATCATCACTGATGTCGATGACATCACTGCCTGGTGGTAGAACAAGATGGCAAATCCAAATTTCATTAAGGAGTATAATAGTTTACTAACTAGTGGGGAGTGAAGCACACTGTTTTCTGAAAGGTCTTGACATAGGTTGAATTTGCTTCCTGACCTACCACCTCTATTTCAGTTAATGACCATCCCCTGAGTCAATTAAGCTAAAACCTTGGAATCACCTAGACTCCTCTATGCACTAAATTCTGCTAATTCTATCTTCTTAGCAAATCCGAGATAAACCCATAAGACAGAGAATTCTCCAGAAGGATCATGCTCCTACATTTTCACAATGAACTATTATTAAATATGCTTCCTGATCCATAGTCTCTCATAATTTCTTCTCTGGCCCACTCGGAATTAATCCTTCCCTCCTACCTTCTGCCATTCCACACAGGAAATACCTGCCCTGTTTTACCTATTACTGGTACTGGAATACTTTGTTTCTATGCGTGTGACTTCAATCAGCTGTGTGATCTCTGAAAACAGAGACCTTATTCTTACTTCAATGCTTGAAACATAGTAGAAACTCAATAAATCTTTGCGAAATGGGAGGGGATGAGAAAGAGGTGAGCAGGCATCCCTGGATGTAAAGGGGAACAAGGGTCAATTTAAGTCTAGTCATGAAAGTGCCACTAAAACAGTGTTCTTTAAACTGGTAGAGTAATGGGGCACCTGGGTGGCTCAGTTGGTTAAGCGTCCGACTCTTGGTTAGGGCTCAGGTCATGATCTCAGGGTTTCATGAGTTCAAACCCTGAGTAGGGCTCTGAGCTGACAGCATGGAGTCTGCTTGGGATTCCCTATCTCTCCCATTCTCTCTGCCCCTCTCCCACTCTTGCGAGCTGTCTCCGTCTCTCTCAAAATAAAAAAAATTTTTTTAAATAAAATAAAATAGCAGAGTAATATCTTAAGATATCACACTGAGACATGCACTCTAAGACTAGAGATGAAAAAAATTTAGGAATCGGGGCCCACGTTCCATACATACTTGAGCATATGTATGGGTACACACACACACACACACACGGCCTGGCAGGGGGTAGAAGAGCTAAAATCCTTCACTGGGATGCATTTTCAGTCCAAGTAAATTGTAGCCAACTCCTCCGAGGTCTTGTTGACCTGGTCATCAAACATCTGCCTGAATCAAACAATCATGAACCCAGCTGGTCATAAAATGACCACGCTCAGGCTGAAAGCCTAAGTGACTTATATGCATTTGTCTCTGCTATTTCCAGGCAAAACAGGGAGACTAAAAGAGATGCTCCCCATTCATCTGACCGCTTGCTGTTCTAAGAAGCCAATCCATCAATGAATGATTTTAATGATTTCTCTTATTTCCTAGTAAATAAGAAACTCCTGATCTTTCAATCTTTACTAGTCCTGCCTCTCGAATCCACCTTTGGCATAGTCACAGAACATTCCTCAAAAGCTGCAAACTTTCTTACATGTTATAAAATACATGATATGTTATTTTTTTTAATGTTTAACGTAGATTATTAACTTTTGAGAGAGAGAGAGACAGAGTGTGAGCAGGGGAAGGGCAGAGAGAGAGGGAGACAAAGAATCTGAGGAAGGCTCCAGACTCTGAGCCATTAGCACAGAGCCCACCGCCTGCATTGAATTCATGAACCATGAGATCATGACCTGAGCCCAAGTCAGATGCTTAATTGACTGAGCCACCCACGCACCTCGATAAGTTAATTTTTTTAAAGGATTAAAATAATTCACTGGAGAGAAGAATTGTTATATCATCTAAGCTTCTACCCAAAAGTGCTTGAGAAAAAAGTCACTTAATGAATATGGTTATTTCAATAAAATAAATAAAAGAATTAGTCCAATGTCCTTATAGATGACAAAGGTATCCTAGAGCCTTCCTATAACTGGAAGCATGGATTAGAACTCGTTTAATTTCAGCTGAACACAACTTCAAGTCTGCCTTCAAATCATGAACCGATGAAACACCTTGTAGCAAAGGGGTAACATCATGTGTCATGGGATCAGCAGTGGACAAACGTAGTCACTGAATTTCAAAATTAGAAAATACTGGGTATGATTTAATCTAGCCCTTTTGCTTTGGGGGATGAGGGCTCTGAGTCTCACAGAAGTGACATGGTTTGCCCAAGTGTCCACAGTTAGTTAGTGCTGGAGCCCAGAACCAGAGCCAGACCTTTGATGGCTGGTCCAGTGTGCTTGCTCGTAAGAACTCAGACCCCAGGAACCATCCTTGGCCAGAGCTAGTCCACACTGGTGCCTCTTTGGCCCAAGGGATATGATACTATGAAGTAGATAGAATCAAAATCTCTTCAATAACACCAGAGCCTAGGATGGTTAAGTTCTCCTCTGGTCTGTATCTTAAAGGGCACACGACAGCATTGGGAAGGATTACAGTGACCTTCACAATTTATGAAAGTAACTCCACAAACCCCAGTGTAATAGTATTGTGTTAAAAAGTCCTACCAATGTCCATTTGCTGTGTTAAAGCTTTTAGAGTTAGAAATCTACGTTGGTAGATTTCCATTTGTTTCCCACACTCTAAGATATGGACTAAAAACAATTCTGGGCTCCAGGCTCTGAGCTGTCAGCACAGAGCCCGACGCTGGGACCAAACTCACGGATGCAGAGATCATGACCTGAGCCGAAGTCAGACGCTTAACCGACTGAGCCACCCAGGCGCCCTGAGCATCCAACTCTTGATTCCAGCTCAGGTCATGATCCCATGGTTGTGGGATGGAGTCCCTGAGTCAGGCTCCGCACTAAGCAAGGAGACTGCTTGAGATTCTCTCTGTCTCTGTCTCTATCTCTGTCTCTATCTCTCTCTCAAAATTTTAAAAATTAAGAAAAATTTAAAAACACAGTTCTAGAAGGAGACTATTAGTGGAGACTGTTTTCCTCGTGGCAAGTAGAAACAAACACAGCTAATTTTCCTTCTTCGCCAATGGACAAACTGTCTACTGCAAACTCACAGAACACAATTTTATTAATCTCTAGAGTAGATCATATATGTATTGGTTGTTCTATTTCTCAGGGTGAGAATAATACTTAAAAAGATCCAAATCGAAATATCTAGTTACAACTCTATTTATTGTTGTGACTTGTAATAGGCTATCTCATCTTTGTTGCTTTGTTTTTCATTTCTCTTAAATCATACAGGCAGTGGGTAAAAATTCCAAACAGAAGCTACCACCTAAATAAACATGAATAAACTTTCTAACTCTTTGATGTCATTCACACATCAGTAAGATTTTTGTAATTGAAAATATTAATGGGATTTTTAACCTGAATATAAAGATGCTCAGACCTTAGCTTTCCTTAATATTCTATTCTGTGATCTAGCAACAAAATCCAAGGGTTAGAGGGGATTCTTTACATACATAATTCTTATCAGGCAATTGTTTCACTCAGATCAGTCAAAAGAAAGAGATCGCTTTTGGTATGCTGTATTAAATATCTCCCATTCTCCACTGTTTCTGTATGTTCTGTATGGGTCCATTAATTTAGAATAAATGAGTAAAGACTTCGCAAAATAGCTACATTACTTTGGGCTTTTAGGGAAAATTTTTCTCCATGTCTGATCTAAAATCAGATCCCCCATACCTCAAATAAATATTTATTCCTGTTGTTATGCCTTAGGTGTTTGAGACAGCAACTCAATGTGGTTTCACTTCATGAATAAACAACAACACTTTGTAAATTAGCTATTCAAGCTCAGCATATAAGAAGGGGTCCTGACTAAATAATAAATAGAATTGACCGAATCACATAAATATTCGTACACAGGCTCTGGGAGCGGCAATGTCTGGATTCCAATGTCAGGTCCCTCTTCCAATCCGGGTGACCTTGGCAGAACTACTTAATGGCGCCTTCAGTTTTCTCATCTCTGAGATGATATAGTGGCAGTACCTACACTTAGTGGAGCAATGTGGGGATTAAGAGTGACATTTGAGGAAAAGTACCTGGATTAGGAAACATAATCTTACCTATTATTGGAGATCATGGTTTTTAAAACCTTATTTCTACCTATTTGGAGGCCCCTGAAAACACATATGGGCTTCGTCTCTATGCCCATCTCTGTGGTTCCTCATGACCCAAGTTTGTCGCCTGCTCCCTGTCAGCAAACCCATAGTCCCCAACCTGCCGTGATGTGCAGATCGTCTAGAAGAATCTTCATGTTCACATTTCTCTTCAGTAAATAAGGTTCTTTGCTGCAAAACAGTCCTAAGTCAAGAGATCCCTAAAGAGGCGGGTGTCAGTTCTGAAGACCAATCTCCAGGTTTTTAGGTTAGAGGGCCTGCCTCTTAGTGTCCTGGGTCCCACTGCCACGCAGTCTAGTCTGATCTGTCCTCCCAGGAAAACTTCCTGTTCCCACGCCGAGGTGACCCTATCTCACACTGGCCTAGGGACACACTCAGATTTCTCTACGGTTGCTGCAGCCACGCGTGAGCCTCGTTGTATTTAAAGTCCCACAACTACTCTTCGGGAGAACAGTAAAGTCACACAAAAGAAAGAGTCAAGTTGCACAAAACACACGTATGGCCACGTGAGCCTATGGTGCGGCCACAGGAGGTTTCCTCTCCTGGCCCCTCAGCCGCTGTCAACAATCACAGGGGATCTGTCCCCTGGCTCCTGACTCCCCTAAGCCCCCTCAACACACAGGACTCCAGGCCCATGTGGACGACCTGACCTAACGTACATGCCCCTTGCCCTCTGCTGCCCCTCCTTCACTCCAGCCTGGAGCCCTTCCCTTCCAGAAACCGTTCCAACTGCTAGCTTTGAAACTCTCCCACCCAGTGCGGCCAACCCCCCTCCAGGGCTTCTTACCCATGTTCTTCATCTCAGTGCATCCTCTTCTACCTCCTGAAGACCCCCCCCCCTCCATCTGCTACTTCTTTCTGGCTTTGTTTCCTCCCCCAGTACTGAGAAAGCACACCCCACCCCATAATCACTCTCCCAGCACGGGGCCTGGGGGTGGGGGGTGCTTTCTCAGTACTGGGGGAGGAAACAAAGCCAGAAAGAAGTAGCAGATGGAGGGGGGGCAGTGAAAAGGTAAGGTCGACATTGCTGCTTCCTCTCTCTGCAACTCTGCATTACAAACCCCCTCTGAGCCCAGCCTCATAGTTCACCTCTCTGCACCTGCTCCTCATCCCTACCGGGTAAAAATACAGAGCCACATGGCTGTGCAGACTGGGGGCTCCAGCCTCTGGCGGGGGGGGGGAGGCGCTCCATCATACCCAGTGGTCCTTAATGCTCCAAAGCCCTCCACCACCGAACTTCATTTCTAAAGCTCCCCTCAGACTCTTCCCCATGCTGCCTCTTCTCCATCTCAGCAGATTGTCTCATAGCCCTCTGCCTGATTTGCATGTCTCTGTCTTCCTCAAACTGCTGCTCTTCTCGCCCAGATCACCTTCCCCTGCAGCCAGTGGCTTCAAGTACCAGATACAAATCTCCAGCTCAAATTTCTATCCTGAGCTCCAGACCGCTATACGTAGCCACTGCCTGGCCCTATCCACTCGATTCCTCAGAAATTCTGCAAAAAGAAAATGTTCAAACAGCACCTATCATCTTTCTCTCCCATCTACCATTCAGCCTCTGTGAATCACACCTGATGGTCCCTCTCCCTTACCCCTGACCTCCACCCCTACCTCCACTGATCTGATCCCCGTTATCTGGAGATGAACCTCTTTGAGTTCCAGCAGCTGCCTATCAGCCCTGATGTTGGCCTAATCCTTCGCCTGGATTATTACCTTCTTGCCTTCCCAGCATGCCCACCACGCTCCCCTGACCCCTTGAACGTCCCCTGCTACCAAGGCTCTTTCTTCACTGTCAAGCTGACCAGTCACAGGTGGCAGACCACCCTCCAGGGGCTCCCTGAGCTTTCACGGTCCCGTCCCAAATCCACGCTGCAGCCACAGGGTCCTGCTAGATGATCACACCTTATTTCCTCATTTCCACTTCCCAGCAGGCGTCTTTTGCTCTTGTCACACCAAATTCCACAGGAGTCCTCCAAAATACATGTTTTCATGTATTGACAGGTTCAGGCAGCTGCCTCTCTCTGGCCCCCTTCGTGCTCTTCTTTAGACTTTAACTCAAGATTTCTTCCTCCCCACAGACTTTGCTGCCTCTAAGTATGGTCAACCAACATTCTCCCACCTACTCTCACATGCATTTGTCTCCTAACACTTTTCATGTTGCATTTTAATTGCTTAGCTCCCTGGCCCTCTCCAGCAGCTGGAGAGCAGGGAGCGTGTCAGGCTGCATAAAGCTCTTCTGGAAAGGGCCAGACAGTGAATACTTTAGGCTATGTGAACATTATGGTCTCTCAATGACGAAGTTGTAACTACTCATCGATGGCACATAAATGAATGGATACGTCTGTATTCCAATAAAGCTTTACTTATGGGCACTGAAATTTACATTTGATGTAATTTTCATATGCCACAAAATAATAACCTCCTCTAAATATTTTTTAAATTATTTCAAAAGGTAAAAAACATTGTTAGATCATGGGCTGTTCAAAAACAGGCAGCAGACCCATGCTATTAATATCGCTCTCCTGCACTCCAGGCTTATAACGACACAGTCAACACTTAGCAAATGTTGGCTCAATAGATGACGGGGACCCATTTGGCTAAATGGCCTCCAGATGAGAGAGACGGCTAAGAGCGTCACATTTTCTCTGGAGGAAACAGAAGTCAACAAGATCAGCATATTTGGTCTGTTGCTTTGCTAACTATGTCAATGTTTGCCCCGGAGAGCTTGAACTTTACAAGGTCAAAGGACAGGAAGGCAAGGGGTTGTGTCTTCTCTCCCTGAGGAAGCCTAAAGAGTTAATTCGCTTTGAGAGTCCATTGCAAGCACAGCACTGAAGGTCAAGTGCCAAAAAACAAGTTCCCTTCTATTTTATTTCCTGGGGTTTTAAAGGCAGCAATATCTCTGATAACCAACTATGATAATAATCTTTAGAGAAATTGGTAAACATTAGTATGATTAAGGCATAGAAAAGCCTTTAATTTGTACCTCCAGAGTAAAATGCTAATAATGGCATACTTTTCAAAGCATATAGATGATAAAGATTTGGTTTTCTTCTAACAATTTTGAATTGCAAAGCACCACTCTGCCTCTCTGAGGGGCCTGGCCTCAGAGGTCAGAAAGCGAAGGCTCAGATAGGAGGCTGGGACTGGTGTGGGAGGATGCACTCCTGTTCGAGACTCTTTCGCGACAAAGTTGCGGCATTTCCTAGCGCATGATGCCTGCTAAGACATTCTGTGTTCGGGAAATGACATCGATACTTGTAAAAGACTCTACTCTGTTTAAGGAATGATTCCCATCAAGCTAGCAGCACGTGCAAATCTGGTAGTGGTCCTGGCTGCAGCAGCCGACCTCAGAACCCAGCCCTCTGCCTGGGAGGAAGTTTGAAGGGAAACCCAGAGGGGCTCCGGGCAAGAGCAGAAGGAGGCTTTTGTCCTCCCTGCAGGGGTACTGATCCCCAGTCAAATCACAGATCAGGGAATGGAAGCATGTCTTGAGAGCGGAGGTGGCTGATAGTCTTTTCCTGTCTTGGAGGGAAAATTGAAAATTGTGATAGGAAGATTAAAAAAGGAAGTACCGGGCTAGTCAACTTTCCTAGTTATTCTGCCAAACAGTGTTTAAGTTGAGCTGCTTTTTTTCACATGCCTTATGATTCACGCAGATGCTTCCACATTGGTGCTTCCTAGGAAACTCTGGGAGAGGAGAGCGCTGCCGCCCTCCTACACTCTGCCTTCCGCAGCCCAAAGCTCTGCCCGCAGCTCTGAAACAGCCTCTGCGGGCCCACTTCGTGCTGAGGACCTACTGACGTTCAAAGCTCTGTTCTCTGGAATGATTCTGGTGGCTCAGATCTCAGACTCCGTGGTGGTGGTGGTGGTAACAGGGGTGTAGTGTCATGAAAGGCTGGATGTGGGCTCCCGGTGTTTTGTGATTTAAAAAAAAAAAAAATCAACATATATTTGGAGTCTTAGGATCAAACTTACTGACAATTTTGAATGGGGTGGAGCTGCCCTGCTGGTGTGACCCTGAGAAGAGGTGTGGAGCCTGTGGGTGGCTGACAGCTACTCTCCCCCATTTCTCATAGAGGAGGCCCCCAGAACCACACTGGATTCTGTGATCCTGGCTCTCCTACTCTATCGGGCATCCTTCACCCCTCTGCGCAGGACAGAACCTACACAGGCCCTGAAGAATGCTGGTGAACGAGACTGTCCTCTTGGTAATTTTACGTTTCTCACTCGAAGCTATTTGATAGATTTTATATTTATCCATAAATATTTTGCCTCTCTGCAGTGAGCCAAGGGCTGCACATTTTACAAACTTTGCCCAAATTTCTTTTTCAAACTCACTCATCTATACGGTTGATGACCCTGTGTGACAATCTAAGAATTGAAGGCTCCCCTGTTGTCTCCTGCAAACTCATTTTTTTTTTCTGCTTCACATCATGGCATATTCCAACTTCCAATGCTAATTTCTTTCAAACTCTTTAAGTAAATATATGTTTTTCACCTAAAATGCTTTAGGAACTTCTGAATCATGCTGTCAAGTGCCAGAGAGCATGGAAAATTTTAAACAAGAGATAGTCCAGCAGTCATTTATATTTTGCTTGGAATGCATTAGAATTTTTCTTCCTTAGTTGATTTACTTTCTTAATCACGCTTTGCTTATGCTAATTGGTTTATATTTGTTGAAAACAAGCCACAGGAAGAAAGAGAATCTAAAAGCCTCATTTTAGAAAGAAACAACCCTGGCATGAATTACACAACTGGCGGGGCACCTGGGTGGCTCAGTTAAGTGTCCGACTTCAGCTCAGGTCATGATCTCGCAGTCCGGGAGTTTGTGCCCTGTGTCGGGCTCTGTGCTGATAGCTGGGAGCCTGGAGACTGCTTTAGATTCTTTGCCTATCTCTCTCTCTCTCTCTCTCTGCCCCACCCCCCAATGGTGCTCTGTCTCTGTCTCTCAGAAATAAACATTAAAAATTTTTTTGAAATAGACAACTGGCCATCCTCAATGGGGAGAACTCATTTGTGGTAACCAAGGTTTGATTATCCTGAAATTCTTGGTTAAAAGTCTTCACTTTTCCTCATACAATATCACAGAATTAGAAAATGTACGTTTTAAGTTTCATGTCAATGAAAGGTTCAATGATGTGTTACTTTTAGCTGCTCTGCCTGGGGAAAAAAAATAGCACAGTGAGCAGTATGGAAAGTAAGACAGAAATGTTACCTTAGCTTTTAAAAATGTAAACACGTGTCTCCGTGTCTCCGATATAATCAAGGACCATAAGAATATGTGGTATTTACTTATTTGAAGTTCTATAATGAAATGTGAATACATTACCAACTGGTAACTCTATATCGTTTTCTTGTGTGTGCCCAAGAACCTTTAACTAGACAGATCATCAACTGTGAAAAACAGATTTTTTAAAAGGGCTATAATAATAACTACAAGAATTCATATGTATTTTAAAAAAAAATAATTAGGTTTCAAACAGAGTGAAATAAAACCTCATGTTGAAGGATATGAAATTTCTGCAGAAGGAGCATTTTTCAGCACTGACTATATAATTGGTAGATTAAGGAGAAGATATTTTGATCTGATCCTCGTTCAAGTATATAGCAGGTTATTTTTAAAAATGCCCTAATCTCTGCAGTTTTCAAAAGCAGGACAAGAAAAACTACCATACTATACTTTATATTATTATTTCAAAGAGCTCTGAGAGGGATTTTTAGTTCCTGGTGGGTACATGTGTGTTTCCTCCACTCTGGATGTCTGTGCTTTAATTTGTTTATTTAATAGAATAATACGGAAAACAAGCAATAACAGAGTCAGTACTTTAGCCACAGACCCAAGTGATAGAGGGAGGCAATTTTCCTTAAAGCAATTTCTGGGAGCACTTTCTGCATGAAAAAAAGAGACTGAGAAGTGAAACTCCTTGAGTGTTAATGGTATCATCGCTAGAACTGTTCTCGAGAGGCAGCGATCTTTGACCTCGATCCCATCTTCTGATTTCATTTTCAGAAAGACGAGGTGGGAGTAATCACAGGGCAGAGCTAGTCTATGTTCCTGCCCACCGCATCCCAAAAGACGCCACGCAGGACAAGCTGCATTAAGAGCACGGCTCCGTGTGGCCATTCTTATTTTCTTAGGTAAAACCACTCCACAAACCTAAATAGTTACAAGAGACTTTAAGGAAAGCACTCTAATGGTATTAAATATAGCTCAAACTACCAATGAAAATGTCAAAAAATGGATATCTATTTTTGGCAAGGCGTGGGAAGATGGGAATTCTCATATATCTGGGGTGAGTGCAATATAAGTCAAATTTAGAGAGCCAAAATTAGAGAGCCGAAACGGGGCATGTGCTTACTACTCAACCCAGACTTTGCACTTCTTGGAATCCTGCCTACAGAAATACCGCTAGGCAGCACTGTGTCTAATGACAAAAATTGGTAACAACTTGAATATCCGTCAGTAGAAGTTAAGTAAACGGCTGTACATCCATTCTAATGGGGAAAGATCTCTAGGTCATGGTGCTGCATGAAAATGACTATGTTTTGAATAATACGAATAGTATGATCCCACTTATATTAAAACACCTATGTGTCTATGTACCCATACACATGTTAACCTAATGAAAAAGATCTGGTGGATGTACACCAAAATGTTGGGGGAGGGGGACCTTTCTGCAAAGGGAATGACATAACAGGGCAGTGGGAGTGAAGTCTTTTTTTTAAACTTTATATATTCATAAAATGGGTTTATTTGAATATGTACATGTTTATACTATGTGGACAATTAAGAGATTTTTTTAAAAGAACAAAGTGATCCACGTTCTTAAATTTTTTTAAATGTTTTATTATCCATAGATGAGAGAGAGGGAGACAGGGTGCGAGCAGGGGAGGGGCAGGGAGAGAGAGGGAGACACAGAATTTGAAGCAGGCTCCAAGCTGTCAGCGCAGAGTCTGACACAGGGCTCGAACCCAAGAACCGCGAGGTCATGACCTGAGCCTGAGTCGGATGCTTGACCGACTGAGCCACCCAGGCGCCGCTTAAATTTTGTGGCCATAACCAGCCCCTTCCATGGGTATCTCAAGGAAGCTCAAAACATATTCCAGACATGGATTCGGTCCTAATTTAGAGTGTTAATGAAATTAAGCATAAGCACTGCTATCCCGAGTTCAGGAATCCCACTAACTGGGTTCTAGCTTCATTTTATTGCTTTGACAGAAAATTGAACTCACCTCATCAGGTTCTACCAGACACTCAAATGACTTGGTAACTACTGCCCTCACTTTTTGGATGCAAGTTCCTCAAATGACTCCCTTTTCTCATGGCTGACTCTGGGTCACTACTAAATGCATTCCTCTTACGGAACAAGCTTCCTCTGAATCAGTCAATGGAAGCGATAGCCTTTTAATTTCTCGATGTGCAGAGTATGGACTTAAGCACCAAATCCTGAGCCCAAAGCCTTCCATCATGCATTTGCTTTTCATTTCTGGGTTTCATAACCTTCCTTTGCCCACCGTGCAAATCTTCTTAGGGGGGAGCCAACACAAATGAGCTTGCTTTGACTATTGTCCCTAACTTACTGTCCCAGGCTAAAACATCTCAGTGATTTAAATCCTTTATATTAGTTTTCCTGGTACACAATTATAGTTGGAATGTCAAATATTTAAATACTTAAAAGAGCTCCCCCTGTATGATATAAAGTTACCTTTTTGTACTTCGATTTCCTTAAGACACATTTCCCTTTTATGGTTCTCCGTCGACCTCTCGACCACCACCCTCTGACCTTTAATATCTTCTCTTAACGATCTTCAACTCATTCTTACTTTCTCCATCTCTCTTGGCACACGGCCACTTTGTGATTTAGTAAATACAACCTGGTTATATAGGCGATGGGGATTGTGTTCATCGAACCCTTACACATTCAAGTTGAATCATCATCTAGGATCGGTACTGTCCAATATAATAGCCACCAGCCACATGTGGCTATTTATTTAAATTTAAGTCCATTTAAATAAAATTGACTTTAAAATTCTGTTTCTCTTTCTCAAGAACCACATTTCAAGTGTTCAAGAGCCAAACGTAGCTAGGGTTGGTGGTCCTGGACAACAGATACACTGCAGTGAGTTCTACTGGACAGCCCTAATCCAGGCATTGCAATGACAATGGCACCTAGAACCCAGGGAGAATTCAAAACTTTAATAGCAAGAAAAAACTGAATCTCGGGAAAGCAGAAAATGTATCAATTAATCATGAATAAAAGCAAAAACCAAACCCACTATGTGTAGAAAGAAGTTAACGAATTTCCCTGAGTAAATACATTTTCTACAAATCTTTACATTTCTATTGAACAATCCAACAACAACCTCTTCCTAAGCATTACAAACACTGGCTGGATTATAACATTTGTTGATTCAGGAATAATCTATGGATTTTCTGAATTATTTTTTTTTTAAACAGAAGATTTATGAAGCTGCCAGCCTGTTCCTTCTCACTGAGGTATAAACAAGTTTGAAAAGCTTGGGCAAACAGGAATGTGGGAATGTTCCCAAGTACTTTAACGCCCTCCGAAAGGGGAGCCAATCTTACCTCCTCCACCAGTGACAAGGGGCCATCTCCCCACTTGCCATGCATGTACTCATCCATCAGCCTGCTTGGCTGTCACCTCCCCGTGAAATCTGCCTGGAACCACCCACTCCTTGCATACAACATCCCAGCAGTCATGTCTCCCTGCTTTGCCCACCTCCTGTGCCTGCTTCCAGAACTGTGCACATTCCACCAGATTCTAATTACCTACTGACATGCCTGTCCTCTTGTGTGGCTGGGAGCTCCGGGGGGTGGGAAAATGACCCACTCGGATTTGTATTCCCAGCACTGAGCACTGTGTCTGACACAAAGAAGGTTCTCAATAAATATTTATTGACCTGAGCAAACTGGGCTCAGAGGGTAACCTGCTTTCACCCTTAGACTCCTGCAGTCAGGGGGATTGGAGGCGTAATCAATGTAACCTACTTTGTTACCATCTACATGCAATTAACAGACCCTTGAATTAATTTGCCGAGCTATTATTGGCTATGATCCAGTTGGCTATTGACAACCTGCGTGTGTATTTGCTAACTTGGCTATAGTCGCTTCCCAATTTCTTGAGGAAAAAAAATAAGATACTCTCTGAAAACGAACAAGGTTGTTCAACCTGAATTCTTTGACATTTTTCAAAAAATACAAATAAATCCTGGGGCGCCTGGGTGGCTCAGTCGGTTAAGCGGCCGACTTCGGCTCAGGTCATGATCTCGCGGTCTGTGAGTTCGAGCCCTGCGTCGGGCTCTGTGCTGACAGCTCGGAGCCTGGAGCCTGCTTCAGATTCTGTGTCGCCCTCTCTCTGACCCTCCCCCGTTCATGCTCTGTCTCTCTCTGTCTCAAAAATAAATAAACGTTAAAAAAAACATTTTTAAATATACAAATAAATCCCACAAGGGTGATATTTGGATTTAATGAGTTAGAATGCAATGATAGGTTATTGTCATTATTTAAAACTTCAATAAAAATGCACTCTCCAAAGTGTAAGCCAGGAAAATGTTGATTGGTTTGTGTGCCTAAGAAACTTGACTTCATTAAATGGGCAAATACCCAGATTTCAAAAGGAAAGCCCACATATGTCCATATTCTGCCAAAAATCATTAGTCCATAGGCCTATGCGTTTAAAACCAAAATTTAATAATTTTGATTAAGAAACTGGCATTAGCAATCAAAATTTAAGATAAGGTAACTTGGTACTAAATGCAAGCTTTGAAAACCAGGATAATGGGGGTGCATGATTCTGTCAGTTAAGCATCCTACGTTGGTTCAGAACATGATCTCATATGGTTTGTGGGGTCCAGCCCCGCATTGGGCTCTGTGCTGACAGCTCAGAGCTTGAAGCCTGCTTCAGATTCTGTCTGTCTGTCTGTCTCTCTTGCCTCTCCCCAGCTTATGCCCAGTCTCTCTCTATCTCGCAATAGTAAATAAACATTAAAAAAAAGAAGAAAGGAAAGCCAAGATAATGATTTCCTAACCAGGATGTATAAATATACGTTCGTTTTTTAGTGCTGTAATGATATCAAAGCCAATGGGACTTTTTCCCTCCACGTTCGACTGGAAGCCTAATGGTTTCTTTGTTTTTCATCTCTCCTTTTCGTATCAACGGAATACCACATTTTATAATATTTATGGTGAAAAAAAAATAAATACTATCTATCTCTGAATTTATTAAGGAATTTGTAGAACAGTTTTGTGACTCTTTTTTATTTAGAGCAATACCCTAGAGATTATATCTGTATAGAGATTTAGCATTTCCAAATGCTTACAAGTGCATTATCACATTTAATGCAAATTGTTCATACACGTCATTAGCTCCATTATTCAGGCAACATCTGCTCAGTTTACATATTATTCATGACATTTCCCCCCCACACCTCCTTTTTCCCTTCCTGGCCTGCAATTTGATCATTTTCTTTCCTATTAGTCTTGTGCTAGTGACAAGGGAGGAAGGAGGAAGAGAGGAAATTCTGGCTAATCCTATTTTAAAATGTATAGGGTTCTTTTAGAAAAAGTGACTGAAGATATTTAAACTGCTAGTGAAATTAAGGCTCTGGTGAGCACAGGCATTAACGTGCATGATTTGAGTTGCTTTAATGTTTGTGACTTATTCAAATACCTTTAATCTGTAACTTCCAATTAATAACCTAATTGGTTCTAATCATGATTTCCTTGATTTGGGCCTGTGTGCTAGGGATTATTATTTCCATCCAGGACACGGAGAGAGAGAGTTGATTAGTCCCCGCGGAGGCCACGATTGGAACCTGAGTCACTGGATCCCAAATTGCACCATTCCCTGCAACCGGTGTCCCCCAAGCTTCGGCGTGCCTCAGAATCCCAGGGGACTTGTGATGCACAGGCGGCCGGGGGGGGAGCCCCAATCCTGAAATTTCTGATTTGGCAGGTGAGGTGGAGCCTGAGAATGTGCACTTCTTAAGAAGCCGCGGTAGGACCATTGCTCTAAACCACGGCTGCCTCTCTCAGCTCTTTTTACGCCCCACCGAGCTGCAACCACATCAGAGCAGGGACAGTCCCCTCGAGACCGCGTGGCCCCTCCATGTGCCCGCCCCCCACTGCCAACCAGACACCATCACAGCGCCCGTGTGATAACTGCATAATTACACGCCACATAACTGCTGCATGAATTGCCTTCCACTTTCTCTTGGTATTGGGGAAACAGCAGATCAGTCAAGAGGAACGTGCAAATAACCTTTTTTTTCGTAGGGATCTGTTTAAGCCAAAATGTTTGCTCCTTTTTCTCTTCTAAGCCACTGAATGTATATTAAGCAAAACAAAGAGGCACAGGTGATAGGAGAAACTGACCCCCAGCCCCCATCCCGCCCAGGAGTACTTTGTGCCCTCGAGGCACCTGAGTCACTTGACCACGTGGTAGGACCACCAGGGGTCTGTCCCTCCTCTCCCCAAATGCACAGACCACCACCGTCACCAGTCAATGCCTTCCCAGCTTGGTGAAAGGGGGCTGATTTGCTCTCATGCCATAGAAATAAATGACCTTATTTTGCCCCCCCCCCCAATAATTCCTTCCACTCTTCCTTCCTTTACCTTGCAAAACAAGTCACTTCAAACGGGCATTACTCTGTTAAATTTTTTGCAACTTGGGTATATACACGCTATGCTTTTTGAGGAAAGCGGCCCGATCGTGACACCCCAGACAGTTAAGTACCTGGAGACCCGAGATCCCATGAACCACAACGTTCTACCCCAGATCCCACTGGTGAAAGTAAAACAGCTGTAAGAAATGGATTACTGACAGTTTGTTAATGTTCAACGGCATGGTCTTACCTATGCACACTAGATCCATAAAACCATACATTCCATAGCAGATTTGAAAAAGGATGTCCTTCCTCTGCCACACTGCATAGGGGCTGAAGGCAGACCAGAGGAGCCAGGTCATACTTGCTATTAAGAACAGGGATCCTAGGATTACAGCAATCATCTGAACTTTCTCAACCAGTGTTATAGAAATGCTTTGCCACTAAAAGAAAAACAGAGGCATGTAAGAAAAAGGTGCTGTGTTCAATTCAAAAAGGAAAAAAAAAAAACATTTTCAGCCCCATGTTTCTCTTCATAATGTTAGACGCTTTTCGATCTGATCAGCCCCCAAATGAATTTTTCCATTTCATCCCGGCTATAAAAAATAGACAAGCAGATAAAGATTAATGAATTGCCTTAGCTTCATTATTTTCAGTAATTCACCGCTCTGCACATTTAATCTAGTTTTATTCCAGATAACAGTACTGCGAGTGAATGGCTGAGGAATATTTAGTACCTGGGATCACATTATTATCTTTCATGCATGCACAAAATTAAATATACTCCGAAGATATGCGTTGAAGTCTCCTCTATTTGGAAACTTATTTTGCTTTTTAGCACATTTGGCTACTGCAAAAAAAGGGGAACTGTCTCTTGCTTTTGCAAAAAAAAAATGTAAGAAACAAATACATAAGTTACATAAGAACATCAATGCAAAAGTCATTAAAGTAATACACTAGAATTCTAAAAGAACTATAAAATTGTACATTATCTGTTACTGGTACATTTCATATAGTCAGATATTACTGAATTTTAATTATCTAGTGAGTGATCTGTGAAGCCATTTTTTGTCAAGATTTCGAATTGGTAAACAAATGGAATATCTTTGAAATTCACAAACCGTGTAAGTACCACACTAGTCAATGGGGAGAATAATTTGGTATCCTAAGTATCAGTATTTGTGAGGATTTTACAGTCCAAATGATCAAAAGTCTTTCAAGAGTGTTATCAACTTGAAAGGATTAATTAGTCATGTTCTCCCTTTTGCATAATTGAGACAGAAACAAGACTAGGATTGCTATTATGGTTTGTCAGTAAACAATGAAACTCAAAACAACCTGCACAATTTTATTCTGTGTGAAAGGGCTCTGGCTGTTGCAACATATGGCTTGTCAGAAGAATTCCTAAACAGTTTAAATAAGCTTTAAAAACAAATGAGCTTGAACAACCAGCATCCACTGGGTGAATCCGATATTTCCTTAAACTCTTCACTTACCTTAAGTCTGAATATGTGGATCCCAAATGGTAAGTTTGTCACTACCCATGACTCCCTCTTCTCCCTCATTGCTTCTGTCTCTCGTCATAAATAATTTATATATTATATTCAAATATGCATTTTTACCTTGCATATTCATAGATATTATTAAACTCTACATTTATTAAAGATTAAATACAAAAATGCATATGAAACATTTAATTCTCTAGGGTCATTTATTTTTCTTTTAAATATTTTATTTTCTTTTATTTATTTTATTTTAATCTTTATTTATTTTTAAGATGGAGACAGCATGTGAGCAGGGGAAGAGCAGAGAGAGAGGGAGACACAGAATCCGAAGCAGGCTCCAGGCTCTGAGCTGTCAGCACAGAGCCTGACGTGGGGCTTGAACTCACGAACCATGAGATCATGACCTGAGCCGAAGTCGGACGCTTAACCGACTGAGCCACCCAGGTGCCCCTTCCTTTAAAAATTTTATAACCAAATGACCATTCTGTGGAATTCCATAAGAAACGTATTTCTAATGATTTTAAGATGCAGATTCGATTATCGAAAACTGGCTTTTGCTTTACAATTCTGGATGAATAATAATTAAATTAGTCAATATGATTTTATCATTACAAATGAATCAATTTACTTCAAGCATGTATTTGAAGCTATTGTTTCGTTTTGTTTTTTTCTGGCTTCCTGATGTAATTTTAAACTGCCAGGCAATTGAATTTAAAGCCATTTTAGCAGCACCTGGGCGGCCTAGTCCATTGAACGTCTGACTCTTAGTTTCAGCTCGGGTCATGATCTCACAGTTCATGGATTAGAGCCTCACATCGGGCTCTGTGCTAACAATGCAGAGGTTACTTGGGATTCTCTCTCCTTCTCTCTTTGCCTCTCTCCATCTCGTGCTCTCTCTCTTTCAAAAATAAATACATAAACACTGAATTTTTTTTTTAATTTGGCGTCACCAAACAGGTGTGAAGTATTAGTTGTTGTCTTAGTTTAGTTTTGGTGTTCGTTAAAGTTTTGCCTTAAATACCACAACACGGGAAGCTAAGTAGAAAATAACGCCCAACCAACATCCATCCCAGATGGCTGCTATCACATCTCTATGCATTATGGTGTTCTATCAATTTATTAATCATGTCAGATAGATGAGAACAAAGCATGCTTTTAAATCCACGAGGCAAAGGAACACAAGTGGTGTGTGTGTGTGTGTGCGTGTGTGCGCGTGTGTGTGATTTTCATATGGTGAACAGTATGTTCCAAAATACATAAGCCAGATTCACCGGAGTCTTGGGTAAGCAGCGAGCGGTAAGTAAGAAGGATTTATCAAAAGTGGTCTTTACTGATACCTATTTTCCTTTTTCAGGAATCCTTTATGTTCCAGATTCATTCCGTAATTTTAGCGGAATTAAATTTAGACAGGTCAATATTGTACAATTCATTATATTGAGCTTCAATTAGGCTTAGTAGTTAATTGGTCCAAGACTGCCCACGTGGCAATTTAGCGAAACATGGTGGTCATAGGCAGATGTGGTGAGGTCCTACTAACCACTTAGATTTGGGTGAACTGATCAGGAGGGACGGATGAAGCTGAAGTGTTTCCTGGGACACAAGAAGTTGTGGTGGTTCACATCTGAGAGTCAGCACGACTGAGAGGGCTGAGAGGCCACTCCGGGTTGGGCAGCTTTTTTTTTTTTTAAGTAGACTTCACACCCAGCCCAGAGCCCAATGCAGAGCTTGAACCCATGACCCCAAGAACAAGACCTAAGCTGAGATCAATAGTCCGACACCTAACTGAATGAGCCACCCAGGATCCCTGTGTTGGGAATCTTCTGACACATGAAGCTTAACTACTTCCTAGCAGGGAAGGAGAATGAGTGAATGGACAGACTTACCAGGAATAAGAACCATTGATGTTGCATACTTGTTTGGTGACACCAAATTGAAAATGGCTTAAAATTCAAATACCTGGCAGTTTGATATGAAGGTGTTTAAAATTACGTCCAGAAAGCCAGGGGAAAAAAAAAAAAAGAGCATAACTCTCAGTTCTCATACCCTGAGATGCTTATTTATTATTATCATAGAAATTATTTTGTGTTGTGGAGATAAGAAATAAGGTCAGAAATAACGTTGAGACTTTGGAAGTTTATTTCTAAAGAAGGAAACACTGCTCAAACGCTATAAAAAGCTTCCTGAAATTTTTGGTTTTATATCAGTCCGCTGATGCAAATATGCCAATGAGTTTGAAAGGGCGTCGATGTTCTTCATATACTGATGATCCTTAAAATTAGCACCATTTATCTGAATAGCTAATGAGGGCAAGCCAGTATTGAAACCAAAATCATTAAACTGATTATGAACATGGGGATTTTCCCTTTGAACGCTGATGTCATCTTGGCAATTTCTTTGCCCGTTATATAATGTTCTTATTATTGTTACCATTATGCAAAAAAGTGGGATTGTTCACATTCTTCCCCTAGGAAAAATAATGTTGCTTTCCACCGCTAGGAAACACCCACCTGGCGTCTTTGCCCTAGAAGGCACACATTATCTAACGGGCTTAGCCTCAAGAAGCTGTGTTAATGGACCATTAGCTTAGACAATAAAAATAGAGGATGAGTCTCTCGAGGCTATCCCAATGGTATCCCAGGCTTGGATTTCAGACTGTAAGACATTTCTGATATTTGAACAGAATTTGTCAACTGCTGAACATACTTTTCACCTCTAAAACTTAATATGTAAGCATATGTAATATGCGTGTTTATTTACATTTCTTCCCAAGTTTGGAAAGGTAAGTACTATAACAATGAGCAGATTGACTCTCCAGAATTGCTATGATTTATTTCTTTCCATAATATTGGAATATGTTTGACTTTTATCTTCCTGAAAAGATGCTCACTTCTACACAAACTATTGGATGTATTGTTTCTAGCAAAAGTGGGACCGAGCGGTTCCTCTTTTGAAAGTTCATCCTCATGCAGCGTACTAGAAGTAATTTAATAAACATAGTCTATGGTTATATAGGGCCAGTATGTCCCAGGCACTTTTCTAGGAGGTTATGCATATTGACTCATTTAATTCCCACAACAACTCTGTGAGGAACGTACTATTACGATCTCCATTTTAAAGATGAGGAACCTGAGGCAGAGAGAAGTCAAACAATTCGCCCAAGGTGATACACCTACTAAGGGCTAAGGCTGCCATATAAACCCGGGCAGTCTGGCTCCTAGGTTCACTCTCTTATAGACCTGACCCATGAACAACACGGGGGTTAGGGGAACCAACCCCCTCTCCAGCAGGAAACCCATGTATAACTTCTGAATCCCCCCAAACTTAACTACTAATGGCCCACTGTTGATAGGAAACCTTAGCAATGACATAAACAGTCGACTGACTCATACTTTGTGAGTTACATGCTGCGTTCTTGTAACAAAGTGAGCTAGAGGGAAAAAAATGTTAAGAAAATCATAAGGAAGAGAAAATAACAGATTTGCAGTAGGGTACTGCATTTATCCAAAAAAAAAAAAAAAAAATCCGTGTATAAGTGGACTCACGCCGTTCCAAGCTGTGTTGTCCAAGGGTCACCTGTACCATACGATAATTCTACTACGCTCTGATGACAGTTAACGGCTCACACCCTGTTTTTGCAGTGACAGCACAATTTTCCTGGTAACAGCTTCAAGTCTGTCTTCTATGGTCTCCTGAAATAGCTCTCCAGCTGGACTGCTAGCCGTGAGTCATGCCTTGGTCCCCCGTGGCAGCCCCAAGTCTACATTCCTAATGAAAGGAGTCCCAGGAAGGAAGGCTACGCATATGGCTACGCATATGTGCTGAGCCACATATTCCGAGTCCTTGGCATATAACCGTTGCAGGAAGGATGAAAGGAAGGGATAGAGGGATATGATGAGGAAGAGAGGGAAGGAAGGGGGAAAGAAGGAAATGAGGAGGAAGGAAGGGAAGGAGGGAAGGGGGAAGGGAAAAATGGAAGAAAGAAGGATGGAAAGAAGAAAGAGGGAGGGATGTGTACGTTCCTCAATTCTGCTTAATCTGCCTGCCTGTATTGTCCCAAATGCATGTACTTACTTTTTATTTTGGTCTCTCTCTGCCTTTGAGCATGTTCCTTTTTCAGCATGCCATGCCCTTCTCCCCTTCCTCACGGGCTGAAATCTCTCACCCATCCTTAACTGGCTTTAATGCCACCTCTTCTAAAGAGCCGTCCCCGCCTCTCGTGCAGATTCCCCCGTCTGGACCCCATAATCCACTGTTTCTACTTCTGTGTGGTGTGAATTTCTCTCTTGGATCCCAGGTGATTATCTCCCTGCTGTCCACAGACTGCAAGTTTCATGAAGGCAGAGGCTCAGTCTCATCCCCCCTGATACTCACCAAACAGCTCTACAGACCCAGGAAATGCTTCACTACATGGTGTCCTGGCTTCAGTTTCCATCGTCTATCTGACTGTCACAATGATATTCTCTGCACCTCCATTCTAGTCTTGCTCCAAGATAAAGTTCCAGCTCTGGCCAAGCCACCAGTGAGTAGAGAAGTGAGAATTTAAACTGTGATCTGTTTCCAAAGCCCAAGTTCTTTCTAAAATGCCCTTCTCTCCACCTGCATCAACTGACACATCCTATATTTGAAAGTGAAAACAAACTGGGCATAACTATACCTCTATAAAAATTATACCTCTACAGTTAGGGAAAAGTCAACATATGCGAAAAGCAGTTCAGCACAGCAGAGTCCCAACGAAATATCACCGATCACTTTCTAAATGGCATTCAATACTTCTTGAGTCTGAAATTTGCAGTTTGTTAACTGAATACTAACATAAAGAAGACAACCTCAAGGAGATGTATCGCTTTTATTTTAATGAAGTTTGAAAGGAAATAAATAAATACACATTGGAAATTATTTAATATTCTCATTATACACGGCTGTTCAGAGATGCACCAAGAAAGGCCCACCAGTCCTAAAAAGACACAGACAACGTACATGGCCCGGAACTGGGTATCGTCGTGTGTGAGGGTCCATGTCTGTGTGGCATTCTTCCCGGAAAATTAAATAACTACCCCAGTAATTACCACAGACTGCTGTGAAACCATGGCAAAATGGTTGCCTTTCCCAATGAAGTCTAACTGATTAGCACAGATTTATAACTTCCTTCAGAGAAAAAAGGATGAAAGAAAGAGCTGGGAATTTTCTTTAAAGAAGTGACGGGAGCCCAAGCCAAGGTAAGAGCAAGTCGTCTCCTGGTATCAGTCACTTCCAGCCAGTAAGATAAGAACTGGAGAAAGGCATATGCTCCATCAGGCCTCCAGGAAGCTATTTAGAAAGATGTACCTGTCATTCCGTTGTCTGAAATAGTTAATGCACCTTCTCAATTTAGAACCCAATTTCCTCCGCGAAAATAACACATGCTCAGAGGGAATGAAATTGAACTCAAGGAAAGTAGGTTCATTGAGTGTGCATTAAATCCTTCAGTCTAAAACTGTTTCACCTTTGTTTTTAAAAGGCAGGCCAGATATGAATCATAAGCTAATAGATTTGTAGTATGATGATTTATAGCATGCAGTATGACAGGTGGGATCACTTACCAGTGTCACAGGAGGGAGAACCTGTTCTTAAGAAATGTCCTCTTCAGAAAAGTGAATTTAGCTAAAACCTATTTTCAATCATCTTTAGATGGTATTTAAATTGAGCCACTATAAGTTGGGATTTGAAATGCTGGTAGAAAACATCTCTATGTGTAATCAACCTGACATGCGGATACAACATTCAGTTAGTTATATGCCCCTTCTTTGTAGGGTTGTATTTATAAGCTGCATATTAAACATGATTTCATGCTTCGGTGTGGGTCTTCTCTGCTAGAAAAGCATCCTCATAAACTTATCAGAGCTGAAATGATAATCAGGCAGAAGAGAATTTGCTTTGCCTGAGAAAGGTGAAAGATTGTTCTTTGAGAAAAGCGAAATCTAAACAACTTAGAGAAAATAAATAGGAAAACATGGAGCTGCTTCTTTAAAATCGTTAACAAAAACGGACAGAACTCTAGCAAGGCTAATTAAGAAATAAAATTGGGAATATAACATGACTGATCCTACAGATAAAAAGAGTCGTAAGAACATATCATAAACCGTCTTATGCCAATTAATTCAATAATAGAGATGAAATAGATAAGTTATTTGCAAAACATAACTTATCAAAATTGACTCAAGAAGAAATAGAATGTACGAATAACCCTTTACAAAATAAGTGTACTTATAATTAAAAGACTTCCACAAATGAACAAACACCTCATGGACCAGATGGTTTTACTGGGAAGTTTTATCAGACATTTCGAAAAAAGCAATATCAAAGTTACATATACTCTATCAGACGACAAAAGAAGACAGAACATTTCCCAAGATATTTTATGAGGTCATGCAAGACCCTGATACCAAAACCCCAAAAAGAAAAATATGCATATAAAAAAATTCTAGACTAATATTCCCTATGAGCATAAACGAAAACATAATCCTCTACAAAATACTAGCAAATCCAGTAGTATATAAAAAGAATAATGCATCATGAGTGAGCGGGGTTTATCCTAGGGATGAAAGATTGATATAACAAAATGTCAATCAATGTAATTAACAATACTAACAAATAAACAAAAAAGCAAAGAAAAAAGAAACAGATCTTACCAAAAGATGCATAAAGTTACATGACAAACACCCATTCATGATGAAAACTAGTAAAGAAAGAAAACTTAACCTGTAAAGGGCATGTACAAGACTTAAAGCTAGGATCATACTTAATGGTGGAGGAAAAGAAAGAATGCTTTCCCCCCCTAAGATCAGGAACTGGGCAGAGATGTCCACCCTTATTACTCCTATGCACTAGTGAACTAGATAGACATCTTCGTCAATGGAATAAGTTAAGAAAAAAAAAAAGGTTTCTATTTGTAGATGATATGATGATCTATGTAGAAAATCCTAGAAAATCCACAAGAAAACCTAACAGAATTAGGAAGTTAATTTCGCGAAGCCTGAAAATACAAGGTCAATAAACAAAGATCAATTGTGTCAAATACCCCAGCAAAAAGTTGGAAAATAAAATTACAAAAAACAGCGCTACATTAAAAATACCATAAATCATAAATTACTTGACTAAAATGTTTAAAAGATAATCTACAAGTCACTGCTGAAATAAAGAGGACTTAAAGAAATGGCTTTCATGAAGACTCACTATTGTTCAGATAATTATTCTCCCTAAATTTAGGTTCTACAGTTAAAGGGGAAGAAAAATAGTATCCAAAGCACAAAGGTTTCTTGTTATTGTTTACATTTTCAAAAAAAGAGGCCGCTGCTCTAGAATTTAAAATGAACACCAATCCGTTGATATTATCAATCTACTTTTAACTCACAGTGATTAAAAAAGAAAAACAAATCTCCAAATCATGGGTTGCAGTTTCCACAAGAATTTGGCAGAAAACTCTCTGGACTCACTTTCTTGTAGGGAATAGTCTTTACTGCCACTCCCAGAGCTGGCGGTAATGCATATTCTGCAGGGTGCTGTGTCTTGACCACAGAGCATCATTTGGTTTAATTACAATGCTTCGAAGTAGATCATGTGACCAACAGGAAAGCCGAGAAGTGGGTGGGCAGGTCCCCATGTGTACCAGGGCATGTTGTGAGGGCTTCGTGCTATGGTATAGGGCTCAGACCACCAATGAAAGTTTTTTCTTCCAGAAACCTGGAAATCCCAAGAGGTTTGACAAGCCATGTACCAGGACTACAGAGATGTACTCGATATGGTTTGAGGCTCAGGGAGAAGAAACTGAGAACCTCAAGGTGAGGGCCACCTTGGGGGTTCCCGGAATGGACTGTCAAGGACTCTGTCTGTGTCCTAAGATGAAATGAAGAAGGAGAGAAATTTTCGTCCCCCAGAAGAAAGCCCCTGGGAGAAGGTGGCCTTTAAGACTTGACTCTGGTAAGGAGATTCTTCTCAGCTTTCCTCACAGCAATTGGGCTCAGTTGTGCTAGACATATGAATAGGCGAGGCTGAGCTTTGACTTCAGGGCCAGGAGAATCAAGTCCTGGATGAATTGGGACGAGGTGAACCTGGTCCAAGGCCAAGTACCAACTGTCTAAAAGAGTTGGTCTTAGTAACTAGATTTTGCTCCCATATGAATTAAAAGGGACCACAGATCCAGACGTAGGCCAAAGTGACCAGAGAGCCTGCCAAGTTTGAAAACTTAGTTCTAGGGGGGAAGGAAATTAATCTAAAGTAAAAGTTTGGTTACTAAGTGAGAAGCAGAATTAGCAGAGCCCAAAGATGTGGAGTGGGGAGGGACACTACATGGGAGGGGCATCTGTGAATGTCCAGGGACCAGGATACTAACTACATGAGTGAGGTGGGCCTTCTAAAGAAATGTGTGTCCAGAAAAACCTTGGTAATAAAAGCTGTCCTTTATCTCGATGCCAAATCTTGGGATAGGACACGAAGTCCCGAAGAATAGCCTACCTGGCTATCTCTAGAGTCACAGGACGATGGCAGATCAAAGGAGTAGAAGGTGTAAAAAGTTTTCGTATAGGAGCTGAGTATCCTTATTTGGAAGATGTAGTCTGAGAAAATCTCTCAAATGACTGTTAACAGAAGGAACAATCTTTGAACTAACAAGCATTAATTGAGCAACTATAGGGCACGGAGTCCACACGAGAAATGCCAGATTCTAGATCTCACTTAAGAAAAAGCATATTGATTCTCCCTCCCCACCCCTTAATTCTTCCAGAACTATTCCCTATCTCATCTCTCAGTGTTACCTCTTGTTCAGTTGTTTTGTCAGCTATAGATTTTCATAATTGCCAAAAGTCTTGTGAATCCACACTTAACAGTCCGAAAGTTAAGATAAAAATACACTCTAGCTCTTCAGGGTTCGAGAAATTATACTGCCTTCCCCTCTCTGTATTAATTCTTTCTGTGACAAAAGCTGGTGCTATCCATTATTTCAAATCAGGGAAATCTGTTCCCAATGCCAACTTTCTAAAAGAGTCAGTCTTAGTAACTAGATTTTGCTCCCACATGAATTAACAGCGTGTCTGTATATAATGCATTTTCAGTTCATTACTCTTCTCAATATTTGATATTGATTATGTTTAAATACAGGTTCCCGAGGATATTTCTATCTAAGTAATTAGTAGGTGGTCATGACCATATTTACGTGTCATCTCCACAAAGAGTTGAGAGCTACCTTTGCTAAAGCTTATTTAAACTTTCAGTGGATTGTTGCTGTGTTCAACCTTGATTCTGAAGCAGAATTTTCACGGAAAGCAGCCATCTTTCCATTTTAAATAATTGAGCTCATGTCACCCGAACACTGTATATTCTGGTGGTCAGACATAAAGGTGTGCACAGAACTGCACCCTCTTTAAATTTCTGATGTGTATAAATGGAACCCTTCAACATACACTTACCAGCTGCCTGGTACATGGCAGACCTTACAGGAGTTAGTGGACTGAGGAAAAATCCTCTTGCTATGAGAAACACTATCTAAGCATTAAAAAGAAGCACGAAGGGCAAAAGGTGAGCTGAGTGTGAACACGCGGGTAAGAAGAGTCTGCTCGGCGGAGAGTATGGTGAAGACGTGGGGAGAGACGGGACAGGCAGACAAGAAGAAGCATGCGCAGAGGAGCTGGCAAATAGTGGGGGTTTCATTGTTGCTGAAGAGTAGAACCCATGTGGGCAAGTGGTGTGGGAGCCAGCTTGGAAGGGGCTTCCAGAATTGGCGATGCAGTTTGAACTTTATCCTATAAGGCAATGGCTATTAGGTAATGACAAGAAAGAGCCACGTCTTATGACAAGATGACTCAGAGAGGTTTACCTGCCTACTTCTGCTCTTGCTTCTGGTGTTTCCCAAAGAGGGACACGATACATCCCATCCCACATGCTCTCCTGCCATGCGGCCTTGCCAACCCTTATCAAGAAGGAGCATCAATTTCTCCACTCCTTCGAGTAATGGACGCTTTAGCCAACAGAATATGGCAGAAGTGACCCTATGTCAATTCCACACACAGATTTTAACTGCCTTCGCAGCTTTTTTCTGAAGAAGTGTGGCTCCCTCAAGACTGCCATGCCGTAAGAATCTCAAGCCGTGAGGAAAAGCCCAAGGAGTACAGGGGCATTAGGCACGTGAATGACAGGTGATCTGGGATGTGGCTTCTCCAGCCCCAGAACCTCAGCGGATACCACAGGGATCACAGACGAATCACCCAGCTGAACCCTTTCCAACTACAAAATCATGAGCAAAAGAACCACGAAGTACTGGGATAGCTTTTTTCAATAGCAAGAGACAAAGCGGAACCCATCCATTCACGGATCATTCTTTGCATTGCGGTAATTGCGGGATGAGAATTAGAAAACCAGACTCTTGGTGTTTCGCCCCCTCACTCCGGCTCCCCAACTCTCGACCCTTCTCATCCTCATTTTTAAAATGAAATTTCAATTAGATCAATTAGAAGTAAGTCTTACTTCTACCCTACAATTCCCTCAAATATGCCTTTTGATTATATAACTTGCGTTCGCACCATTTTTCTTACCCCTCCATCTTCTCTCCATATGCACTTAGGGTTCTTGTCCTTAAAAACGTGAGAAATATTTGGGGGGTAATGGAAATGATCTAAAATTGGCATGTGGTGATGGTTGCACAAGCCAATATACTTACTAAAAATTATTGAATTGTGCACCAAAAAAATGGATGATTTTTATGGTATGTAAGCTATGCCTCTCAAGAAAACTATTTTTTAAGCCCTCAAGAAATCCTTAAAATAGCAAACCGAGTGAAATCTTTTCAGCAATTACTTGCTTGGTTGGTGTGTGCTATCGTTTACAAATGTTTTATCCTTGAAATGTGTTTAATTCTTTAATTAAATATAATTTCTAGTGCAACCCAACAGAGAGGGGACCCCTAAGAAGGCCATTTACCTGAATTCACTCTTCTCAGCTTTTCAATTCCTAGAAAGGTGCACACCAGATAAAGAGTTTGGACTCTGAGGTCAGATTCGAACACCGGCTCCGACATTTCCACTTCTTTGCTGTGGGACTTTGGACAAGAACCTTTTTTTCCTCATTTAAATTGAGATCCTGGTAACTATCTCAAAGGTTGTGGTAATACACAGATACACACACAACATACACACACGTACATACACTACATAACATATACACACACACACTGTATACACGGGGCACATAACCAGTCCTCCTTCAGCTATAATTATCATTCCAAAGACAAAAGAGCCCTAATTGACAACTTCTCTGAGAAAGGGAAATCCCTGAGCCATCTGCTTCTAGATGCTTCTAGAAGAAGTCTGACGGAAGAATGGTCAGCAGTGTGTCTGAACAAGGCTTCCCTGCCCCGCTCCCAGTTTCACCCTAAACCATGTCCCATTTCCCGACATCCTGCCACGGTGAGCATGTCACTCTGCTTGAGCACAAAGAAGTCCTTTCCGCAAACAAGAACTCTCTTAAGTGAGATCTGGCAACTCATTAAGGGGGGAAAGGGGGGAAGGAAGAGCTATGATATCTTCTCATATTTATTCTTCACTTTCAGCAATACTTTAAAAAAGCAAAGGCCTTCCCACCAGCTCCAGGAATTCCTCACTGACCCATAGTTTTCTCACGAATAAGGGTTTTATAGGAATAATAAAGAAGAAGCTTTTCCTCACTCAAGAGATATCTTCCCTCTGCATAAACTTTAGGCCATTCATTTACATTGCGATTGAGAAGCCACCGTGTGGTGGGCCAGGCAGAGTGCTGGACAGGACACTGCCACGAGATGCGCTCGCCTCTGCCCTGAACACTTGACTGCCGGGTCAGGAATTCGGACTCCCCACCAGCGACTGCAGGGGACACCCCAGCAATCGCATCTTTGCAACGACGCTATCAAAATGCATAGCAGAGATACACTTCATAATCAGAAGCCACAGCAAGCATAGAGGAGAAGGTAGTGTGCGCTCTGGGGTTTTAAAGCATCAGCAGAAGTCACTAGGTGGAAAAGAAGGCGCCAGACAGAAGACCAAATGCCTGTCATTCTCTGGCTTTAGGTCTGCGTTAATTTCATCTTCTCCTTCACTGGCCTTTCCTCATGGTTTTGAGTTCTCCCCCCCACACCGAGTTTTGCGAGCCAACGGCAGTCCAATGGTGACTTCCTTTGCCATTAATGTGAATAATCCAGTATGACATCTGATCTCCACCTTCAAGTAGCCCACAACCTCTTGAGTGATTAGACCGATGCCTGGCAAGCAGGGGGCGGGGAGGACATACTGTACAAAGACAGCATGTAATTGAGCCCACAAGTTGTGCAGAAGAGACTCTGGGTTTCATAGGAGGAGTCTTGACAGACAGACAGCAACACAATCTAGAACAGCTTCCCGGAAGAGACAGGCTGGCCTGTGAACGGCAGGGGGAATTCAGAGATGTGAAAGTTTAAGCTAAAACCTTCCAGAAGGAGCCACTCCAGCAAGGCTCCAAGGAGGGAGAATGAGCAAGAGACGCTCTTGTGGTGCCGTTTAAAAAAAAAGGGCCCGGAGGATAGCTTGGGTGGCTCAGTCCATTAGGCGTCCGACTCTTGATTTCCGCTCGGCGGTCCAGCCTCATGTTGGGCTCTATGCTGAGAGTGCAGAA
This sequence comes from Panthera uncia, assembly GCF_023721935.1. Taxonomy (NCBI): domain Eukaryota; kingdom Metazoa; phylum Chordata; class Mammalia; order Carnivora; family Felidae; genus Panthera; species Panthera uncia. Next base: position 139,607,537 of record NW_026057577.1, on the reverse strand, counting down.
CCTACTTGGGATCCTCTCTCTGCATCTTTTCTGCCCCTCCCCCACTCATGCTTGCTCTCTCTGTCTCAAATAAAGAAATAAAACTTTAAATAAATAAATAAATAAATAAATAAATAAATCAAGGGACCAGGAGTCTAGGATGCCAGAGAAGCTATCTGAAAAGTGAAAAGTGTAGTCAGTGAGATTTGGCTACATAACATCCAGCGACACGACCAGTGTTCTCCCCATGTGGTTCTGTTGTATATGACGACCTGTTTACACGTCTCTTCCCCAACCAACCTCTCTGTGAGCTCTCTGCAGGCAAGGATGGACCTTACTGATGTCTGAGTCTTTGCCACTTGGCCGCGTGGTGGCCTGTTGGCAGAACTCAAGGAAATTGGGTCAAGAACTGAGGTTTGCTTTTGCTTTGTCTCTTCACATGACTGACTTGTTTGGACAGCATGAAAGGACCCAAAAGCCATTATAGCTTTCTGATTCCAGCCTGGTGGTTCTCAATGAGGTCTGATTTTTGCCCCCACTCACTCCGCACGGGTCATCTGACAATGTCCGGAGACATTTCTGCTGGTCATAACTGGCCCTACTCGTGTCTAGGGGACAGAGATCAGAGACGCTGCTCAACATCCTATGGGCTGCAAGCCAGCCGCCCCAACAAAAAACGTGTCTGGCCCAAAATGTTGAGAGTGCCAAGTTCGTGAAACCCTATTCTAGTCTATCACACTTAAGACCAAAATAGATGTTGGGGCACCTGAGTGAGCACTCAACTCTTGATCTTGGCTCAGGTCATGATCTGATCTCACAGTTCGTGAGTTCAAGCCTGGCGTCAGCCTCTGTGCTGACAGCGTGGGGCTTACTTGGGATTCTCTGTCTCTCTCTCTCTCTCTCTCTGCCCCGTGCGTGTGCACTCTCTCTCTCTCTCTCTCTCTCTCAAAAATAAATCAACTTTAAAAAAAAAAAAAAGATGAAAATAGATGCCGTGTTTGGATTGTTGGGGTTCTAGTTGTATTCTCTTCTGAACAGAAAGCATGTGAAAAGAAATGAGGGGGGAAGAGCCGGATTCTTTTCAAGATAATTGCACTTAGTTTCCTGGGAAACTTAACAGCAGAGACATCCAAGGTATGCCACGGGTCATCTCATCAGCCAGCAAACTCCATTACATGGTTGCTGCGTCCAGAAAATGTGTGAGGAACGGTGCAGAGAGGATGTTGTCAGATGGTGACTAATGTGCTCATGTGTCCGAGGTGGCTTAGTTAAAAACAAGTTCAAAGTCTTTGTGATTCTGCATGAAAGAAGCTACATGTATATATTAGCATTACATGCTACTTTTAAAGTGAATTAAAGATGATTCAATAAAGCACTGATGAAGGAAGGCAAGGCATGCTGCTTAAGGAAAGATTTCTTTATAGCATGGGAGAGATAGGAAGGAAGGAAGGAAGGAAGGAAGGAAGGAAGGAAGGAAGGAAGAAGGGGAGAGAAGGGAGGGAGGGAGGTTGGATGAGTCAGTGGTCGATGCATTGGTGGACAAAGAAACAGACTGAACTACCCTCACCCAAGGCCACTGCCAAGGTCACTATAACATCCATAATGCTGTAGAGCCATCCCACATTGTGTCTGCATACCTGTAACCCCCCAGGTTAGTGGAAACAGTTGGCCTTTTCTGGTTTTGATTAAGAATTGGAAGGGGCGCCTGGGTGGCTCAGTCAGCTAAGCTTCCGACTTTGGCTCAGGTCATGATCTCACGGTTCGTGAGTTTGAGCCCCACATCAGGCTCTGTGCTGACAGCTCAGAGCCTGGAGCCTGCTTTAGATTCCTTGTCTCCCTCTCTCTCCAGCCCTCCCCCATTCGCCCTCTCTCTGTCTCTCAAAAATAAATAAGGATTAAAAAAAAGTTAAAGAGAAGTGGAAGAAAGCCATCCACAAAGATTAGGGTGGCACCAATATTCTGGATCAGGTCACCTTTAGGTAGAGGAAACTGCCTGATAAAATAAATTACTGTGTTGTAGAGGGGAAAGCTCTAGTTCTGAGAGGAATGGTCAGCACAGAAGAAAAATGCGTCCATTGAGGGCCAAATTCAGCCTGTGCCGGATCCGAACATACACAATTTAGAACCTGTCCTCATAAAAGCACATTTGGAAGGAGGCAGACAGCTCCTCAGAGGCCCTTCATTTTAAGGACGAGCCAAGAGTGGTACAAGCCGAGAAGGCTCTGGGGCAAGGCTGCCGAGCTGGCTGATGGGACATGGGCCCCAGAATCGGTCCAGGGCTCCTGGAGCTCAGCTGTGGGGACTCGGGATTTACCCTGCAACCTCACCCTTTCCAGATGGGCCATCTGCTCCTTCCACGTTGGCTCTTAGTCTCAGTCACTCTTAGTCTGGTCCTGCTGCTGCAGGACGGTCAGCCCCTTCCTTATGACGGCAGCAGAAGCCTCCTGCCCCAGGACCCTCGACCGCGGCCAGGGCCCTGGCCGCAGGTGAGGTGTGATACAGAACCGCACCTGTACTCCATCTGGAAAACATTCCTGAATGAGGAGTGTCACCGAAGGAATGACGATGAAATTATCCTCACGACAGCTCAACTGGCTTTTAAGCAGCTTTGCTGATGAACAAAATTGATCTGACAGAAGATGCGAAAGCAAATTTTCTAGAGTTTTCCCTCCCCAGAAAGAGATTTAGAGTGGGGGAAAAAAAAAAAAAAGAAATAAGTGGTTTGAAGATAAGAGGGCTTGAGGGAAGCACTATTGATATTTTTGGAAATCATATTACCATGTTGTTGCTTTTTCCGAGGTTATGTCCCTAGTGAAGGATAATTTATTCTTCAAGAAACTTCTTTGACAAGTTTTGCAAGTGAAAGTAGGAGTGCACACCCAGAGATGAGCCCGCTTTGCAAACAGCAAAATAAGGCAACTCGCACCCCCAAATAATTAATACATTATGAAATAGCTGCAGCGACATTAAAAGGGCCCCCCCTCCCCCACCAACAAACACTAAAAGAAATAAAACCTATATCTGGGCATTTTAGGGCACAGAATAGGAGAGGGCGGGCAGGCACAGGGTTGTAGTGATGGGTACAGAACCGGGAAGGTCCTTTCTTAACATCGGCCAGGGTAGAGGAAGGGGACCTACTGGTGGCCGAACTGTTCCCAGGAAAGGACAGACTCCAGGTGGAGAAAAGGAGCACGCAAGGTCAGACCTGTTCCCTCGCAGAAGCCCCAGCAGCCTGGGACAGGAAGGAGGGGAAAGAAGGAAGGGGAGGAAGGAGCCGCGAAGCAAGAGATCCCGAGCGAGCACGGCACAGACGTCCACAACCAAGGTGGCCGTCGTGGTGGCGGTGACGTCTGACATTAAAAAGCTCTCGCCGACATGAAAAAGCCAGGACAACGGGCAACACAAAACAAGGCCCCTGTGCTTCCAGGGAGCTGAGGCACGTGAGAAAAGCGTGCTCTGGGCTGTGTCTGTCCGGCAGCCGCAGAAGCGGGGCTCTGGGTGAACAGCTTGCCGGAGACAGCCTCTGTGTCGTGTGTGTGCGTGAGTACACGTGTGCGTTCATGGCGGTGCGTCTGTGTCCACAGACTGCTGTTGCCGACGGTCAATGTCAGAAGCCTCAGTGCAGCCTCAGTGTAGCTCGATGGACCTCAGTCAGAGTCCTAACCGCTGGGGCACCTGAGTGGCTCAGTCCATTGAGTGTCTTCTGACTTCGGCTCAGGTCACGATGATCTCATGGTTCGTGAGTTCAAGCCCCGCATGGGGGGCTCACTGTTGTCAGGGAGAAGCCCGCTCCAGACCCTCTGTGCCCCTGTCTTTGAGCCTCCCCGGCCTGTGCTCTCTCAAAAATCAATAAACAGTTTTTTAAAAAAAAGAGTCCTAACTGCATTTTCTGCAGCACCTGGGAAATCTGCTTGCTGTTTCAGAGCCTCAGTTTCCTCAAATGCAAAACAGCAATCTGTGGGAATGCTGTGAGCAGCACAAGAGATAAGTTTTACACGAACACTTAGCAGTGTCCTTGGAACATAAGCACTCAATGAACGACATCTAGCTATTAACTGTTAAGAGGGCGGACCTCCCAGAAACTCACCAGCTGAGCTCTGAGAGAAAGCAAGCCCAGAGATGGTTTCTCAAATGATTAAACACAGCAACTACTACTCTTTTTCCAGGATCACTAGAGTGACTTATCAGTGAAGTCCCATTTGGGGAATATATTTTCCTTCTGGTTCTCTAGAAAACCTGAGCATATTCTATTTATATATTTTGTTACTAGTTTAGAAAAATTTAGAATGTTCGTAATTTTAAAGGCCTCCTTTAAAAGACAAAAATGATAATTTTGGGTTGGGACACTGAGCCCAAGATCACATAGTTCAGTTTCAGTATATGTAAGATCGTTTTGCACAAACGAATCATTCAATCGTGTCACTGGTCTCAAAGGGGACCAGACGTAATGAAGAAGACCATCCATCCCATCTACTTTTGAATTTTTCAAAATTCACTGACATACAGGCTTGTAGTCGTAGGTGAAGAACCGCGTCTTCGTATATGAAGTGCACAACTATAATACAATTTAATAGAACCACATAATATAAAGTGGATATGTATTTGGACTAGAGAATATTAGAGTTTTGAAAAAAGCACATAGAAACCATCTAGTCCAAATTCCCATTTTACATAAACTGGGACCAAAGGTAAAGTGCCCTACCCAAGATCACACAGCTAGTTAATGGCCAACATAACAAAAGTTATAGATCTGTTTTGTTATTAGTACAGACCTTATTTATTATTATAATTAATAACAGCAGACTCGGAAAATGGTGTGATTTTATATTTCTAATTTCCAGCCCAGGCAGTAATAGTTACTGTATTCCTTGAGGTCCGACAGGAAGATAATGCGTTCCATATCAAAAGCTAAGGAATTAAAGAGTGATATAACCAGAAAGCACGACGGGTAGGGTATCCATGATAGGCAATTGCTCAGACATGGCCGACACCCCTAGTAAACTAAAGTCTTGGCAATATGTGATATATTTAAAATAAATCTTTGGCAGACATATTCTTTTTCCTTAAAATTATTAGTAGCCTAACATAATTTATAGAAAGCTCTTTGTATATTGGATTGGCAATATTCAAGGTATCCTATGCTTTCTTATTCTTTTGGTGATGGGGAGTTGAGACCTCCATTCCAAAAGAAGTAAGTTATATCTAATGTACAGTTTACCATTTCTTTTTTTCTTTTTTCTTTTTTTTTTTAAGTGTATTTATTTTGAGAGAGACAGAGACAGAGAAAGTCAGTGAAGGGTACAGAGAGAGAGAATCCCAAGCAGGTTCCTCACTGCCACGGCACAGCCCGACATGGGGCTTGAACCCATGAAGCTGTGAGATCGTGACCTGAGCCCAAACCAAGAGTTGGACACTTAATGGACTGAGCCACCAAGGCGTCCCCAGTTTACCATTTCAACGAAACAACTGTGTTTAACGTTAACCAGCATTCAAATGAAAAGCATGACTAAAATTTGGAATATTTCCAGGCATACTAAAGAAATACACTGCTGTTAGCGCTCCATTTTTAAAAATATAGTTTTATTTATTTTATTTTTTTTAAAGATTTGATCTTTAAGTAATCTCTACATCCAACACAGGGCTCAAACTTACAAACTTGAGATCAAAGAGTCGCATGCTCTACCCGCTGAACCAGCCAGGCTCCCCAAAAGATAGAATTTTAGAAAAATGGGGGCACCTAGGTGGCTCATTCAGTTAAGCATCTGACTCTTGATTTCAGTTCAGGTCATGATCTCATGGTCATGAGACTGAGCCCATGTCAACTCCACTCAGTGTGGGGCCTGCTTACGATTCTCTCCCTCCCTCTCTCTCTCTGCCTGTCCCCACTTGAGTGTGCAGGCCCAGCTCTCTCTCTTTCTCTCTAAAATAAAATAAAATAAAATAAAATAAAATAAAATAAAATAAAAATCATTTTTTAGGTCATAGTCTACCTTCTCCAACTAAAAAAATATACAGGTATTTGAGTGAGGATGAAAAGGGGCATAATTAAGGAATGACCTTATTAGAATCTCAACACCACGCTGTCTCTGAGAAATGGTTAGCAATACAATCCATTTTCCTAATTCCAACATCTTACATCAAGGGAGTATTTTTTTTATTTTCAAAGGAAGGTCACTGTCTTACTCTTTCACAGAGTAACAGAAACCTCGGTTTTAAGATGAAAACCGAGATTATACAACTAAAGAAAAAGGCATACAAAGAGTCTAAAATCTGAAAAAGGTTTTTTTGGGTTTCATTTTTGCACTGATCATGTTTGTGCATTATTTTCAACACGTCCTTTTTTTCTTACTTCCAGCTTGTTTACCACCCAGGAAAGCATCCTCGCTCTTGATGGAGTTGTAATCTCCCCTTTTCGTCCAGAATTGCCGCTTTGCCCAACCGGTAGACGCAGAGAACCTACCGGCAGGTATACTGGGGCTGGCTCTCCTGCAATTCTTTCTTTTATAAACAAGAAGAAATGCCTGCCTGAATTATTAATATGAACATGAAATAACAATATGATTTCCCATATCTTCCCTGAGATTCTATTTACTTGGGTTATTTGGATTGTTGTTTTAAGCATAAGACAACAATAAAAACAACAACAACGACAAAACGAATCCCTGTGCTGTGGAATCCAAACCCAGCAACCAAGCTTTTCTAGTTGCTACTATTCATCGGTAGCATTTAACTGCACACCATGGCTCACGCTGTTGCGACATTCAGCCTTTTGCGCTGAATACATTCCTGTCACCAGTGAGGTTCGTGAATAGGATTATGAGTCTTGACTTTGCAGTAACATTTTTAACGAAGGCCGGGGTGGAACTTTGCAAAGGGCATTTTGCAGTAAGAATAACTTAAAATGAAATATTTAGCCAATCTACTTATTAAGATGAAATTTGGGAGTCTAATTTAAACCATTATTTTGTAACGAGTGCCCTCTCCTTCCCTAACGCGTCCATTTCTGTCATAACACTGGCACCCAGTAGGCACTTAGATTCTCTTCCTTCGCGTCCCTGAGTGGCATTTTGTGCGCGCCTGGCTCTCTCCTCAGCAGGGGAGCACCGTCAAGTGCAGCTTGATGTCACGGCCTCATCGGTTTACGAGAAAAGAATGAACTCATCCGTAAATCTGAATCAAGAGCCCTGCAACGTAGAAGACAGGACAGAAGCAATAGCATGAAAGGAGAATACTTTTTGCTAAACAGGTATTTTCAGGAGGCATGTACATTACCCGTGGTCTAGGAGTTTCGTACGTTGGGTAAGCAGGAAGGAACAAAAAGATTTAAATAACAATTTGAGAACGTTGAAATTGAAACCTGGGACTTATTGACTTCGGGAATTTTTTTTTTCCTAGGACAATTTCAATATGAGCAATTTTGCTGACACTGGTTTTGCATGTGCGTCTCTGAGAACTAAATGCTCTTGTAAGCACAGGTTGAAATGCGTCTTGTGAGGTTGCACATCATCGGGGGAAAGAGGGGGAAAGTTGAGTGTGGCATGATTCTAGCCTCTGGAACATGCATGTACTTACTAATGACTGTCAGAAGAGACCCTGCAGGCAACGAAGGAAAATCATCCTCTTTGTGTTTGAGCATATCAAGTCAGTGAATGGTCTTCTTGAAGTTAGTGTCCTGAAATGAAGCATTTTGACCACGCGATGCCTTCTGACTCTTTGCAACCACCAAACCGAATCTGGCTCTGTGAAATCCAATTGACTGTACTTCAGTGCCCAGGTCCTGGGATTCTCTCTCACCAGGAAATATACTGCACAAGATATACTACCTTCACGACAGGTTCCCCATCTAACAGGCAACTAAGATTGCCTGATTTTCCATGCTTATGATTTCCTCAAATAACTCTAACTATCTCAAATGGCTTCATTCTTCCCCCAAATTGCAGAGAACTGTTAGTACAGGTGATACAGGAAGCAGTCTCTGCTACCATACGAACTTCGGGAAAAAGAAAAAAAGAAAAAAAAAAGCCATGCTGAGCTATGGATTACACTCTGCTTACTTTGATAGAGTAAATAGATCCTATAAACAAGGTTAGCAAAATTAATCTTAAGGCTCCTGGAATCATTAGTAAAACCTGCTATCCTATTGCGTATGATGAAAAACATTTTTGGAATACTTGGAAATAATTCAAAGGTATACCCTCATTCAACGATGAACAACTGCACAAAGATATCTAAACCTGTGGACAAATGCTTCAGAAATTGGATTTGGGTGAAAGACCCGAAGAACACCTTCACAGCAAGAAGTGGTTTTCTAGAAGTAGTCCCATCACCTCGTGCAGGGGTGAGAGCGTGTCGAGGTTGCCCAGCTAGGACTTTTGAGGAGGACAGCAACGGTGGAGAAGATCTAAACTCTAACACAATGTCAAGCTGGCGATTAGCACCGCAGAGCAATTATCAAAGACGAGTCAGAAACACGCTGAAAAGGACAAATGTGTTAAATACTCCAGTGGTAACTGCAGTGGGGATCTTACCAGAGATAGGAAGAGCGAGAGAAAGGATGGGATTTGCAGCTGTTCTGGCTGAAAAGAATCACCTAACTTCACACATGGAGGAGGGGGATCGGCGAAGCACCAGGACCGCTCTGGAAATTTTCTCAAATTGATTTTCTTCAATACAGAGATAAATAAAATATGACTAGATCGGCTCTGCTATAATATGGCTCATTTGGGATGCTGTGAATTATTTATTCCTGACTGTACCCACTCGGCATGTTTATTCACTAACCTTTTAAAGCCATCTCATAAAATGGTGCAAACTTTTCTGAAACTGATTTATTTGGGTAGGCATGCCTCACGACTAGCTTCTTTGCTCTCCTGAAAGATTTTTGTGTATGCATCCACAAAGGGGATCATACATTTAGGAAGTGCCCTACACAGAGCAGCAGAGCACAGTCATGTCCCCATTTGGACTGGTCCCACAGGAAGGCCACGTAGGCCTTCTGTGATGACACTGACGACTGCCTTCTTTAGACTCGGTTGTCTTCCAAAACAACCTAGGAAGTAAAATTCACTCGTTCATCCTACCTTAGTGCTTACTATGTGCCTGATGCTGGGCATATGTTGGTGACAAGTCAGGCAAGTTCCTGTTCATGTGATAACTACAGCAGAGCAGAAGATTGCAGACACTAGACCAAAGTGGCACAAAGAAAGTCAGCGTGTAACTACGCATTGTGACAAGGGCCATGAGAAGAGACACGGGCTGCTCGGAAGGAGGAAGGCGAACGGAATTCTTTTCGATTTGGGTGTTCAGGGAAGCCTGTTTGATCAAAAGGCACTTTATCCTACTGAGAGACAGGTAAGAGGAATTCATTACGAGAAGAGCAGAGGGAAAGGTGTGCCTGGCAGAGGGAAGAGCCCTGAAGCACCTGTAGCGATCTGGAGGCACACGCCCACCTGCAGACACCATGATGTGAAAGGAGCTCACAGACTCAGCCATCGTATGGGCCAGACAGAGCCTGGGGGCCCTTCCAAGGGCTGAGGCTTTCTCCCAAGGTCACTGGGGAAACAACCACCGAAGTGTTTTAAGGCAGAAGATGATGTTTCCTTCATTGCCTTGTAGAGAATAGATCTGAGCAGGGAAGAAACAGAAAATCCATTCAGAAGGCCATTCAACTGGTCCAAAGAAGAAGCGGCCGTGATTGGGGCCAGACGGTGGCTTCAGAAGGCAGATGCATGGAGGTACAGCACATTGAGACGGGCGGGGACAAACTTGGAGGGGAAAGACCGTGAGTTCTGTTAGAGACATTTAGTTTGAAATCCCCATTAAGTATTCAAGCGACGACAGGGAGTAGGTAGTTGGATTTACGAGCACGAAAGAATGACCATATTTGACAGAGGAAGGAGAACCAAGACAAAAACCAAAACAAAACTGAGCAGTGGGTGAGATGAGGGGAAGGAGGAAAGAGGAATCCGGGCAAGCGAGGAAAGGAGGGCATCGCCCACTGCGTCTTGCTCTGAAATGTCTGAAGACTCCTCTTTCAGGTCCTGACTGGCTTCCGCAAGAACAGTTTCAGGAAAGTAATGGAGGCAGAAGCCAGCTCCGAGTGGGTTGAAGAAGGACAGGGAAGGGAAGAGGCAGAAGCAGGGAAGGGGCCGGTGCCGCTGAGTGCCGGGGCCAGGGAAGAAAAGGAGAGCCGTGGCTGAGTGGGTCAAAGGAAGGTGTATTTGTCATCTTGGTTTTTCTGTTCCGTTTCTTAGAATGAGGCTAGGGGACTACAGAACTCTGTATAACTGCCCTTGGAATAATCTCGAGAGGACACAACTGAAGAGTCAGGGAAGAGGTGAAAAACAATTGAGGAGCAAAAGCCCTGAGTTGTTGAGGGACTGAGCTCTGGAGCAGGAATAGAAGGATGGGTCCTGAAGAGGCAGATATTTCCTCTGGCATCAGGTGCAGAGAGCATGCGGAAAGCATCACCCTGACGCTCTTTCTCCACAAGACTTGGAAAAAAAAAATTGATTTTAATTTTTCCGAATTCCTAGAGCCATGAATATTGGAAGCCATTTAAAAATGTTAAAGGATGCCTAGCCATGAACATGATTATGTTTTGAGATACTAAAGTCCTATCAGCCAACAAAGCAATTATGTTTCCTGACTTGCTGACAATACCATTTAAGAACGCTCAGATTCTGAGTTTATCCCACCAATTATTCCTCTAAGGCAAAAAACCCAAGGCTCTGTGTTTTATTACTTCTATTTATAGTAATAAAAACTCAACCCACATATTCAAATAAACACACAGAATGCAATGAAGCGAAATGAACTAGCTTAAAATGCATTACTAAATAACCCTCCACAAATGGATTCCCCTCGGCTTTATGTCTGTGCATATGCCGCTAAGTGCTCAACTCAAGGACGCTCCTATCCCAGCAGCCTGGTCCAAGGACAGCAAGCAGAGGCCTGTATCAGCACTGCATGCCATGACCCACCCAGAGCCACTGGGGTCCCAAAGAGTTTCTGAGAATGTCTATTAGCTTCTGTAAGTTCACCTCGGAAATAGAAAGTCCAATCGAGTCATTTACTCGTTCATTCATTCAACAAATATGTATTGACCGTCTGCTACGTGCCACGCATGGTCCTAGGTGCCGGGAACACTGTGGAAAATAAAGCATTCCTTACCCACAAAGAGCTTTCATGAGGTGACAAAAAGAAAGAAGAAGCAGGGGAAGCCACTCAATGTATACATAGAATGAGGTTGTTTCTCACCACCTTCGCTGCTATCCTCCCCCCAGTTCAAGCTGCCGCCAAATCTGACTTAAGATTATTACAATGGCCTCTTAGCTGGTCATTCAGCTTCCTGGTCCCTCTATGGTCTCTTCTCCTCAGAGCAGCTACAGAGGGGCTTTCCTTTTCTTTTTTTAATTTTTAAGAGAGAGGAAGAGAAACAGAGGGAGATGGAGAAAGCAAGTGCATGTGCAAGTGGGGAGAGGGGCAGAGAGAGAGGGAGAAAGAGAATCTTAAGCAGTCTCCATGCTTAGCACGCGGCCGAGGCAGGGCTCGATCCCGCGCCCCTAGAATCATGACCTGAACTCCTATCCAGGAGCCCCGAGAGAGACTTTGCAATTACTGAGTCAGATCATGTTAAAGCTCTGCTCCAGGCTCTCCGATGGCTCTCCAACTTACATTACGAATGAAGTCTAAACTCACATTTACAACGGACAAGGCTGCACCACTCTCTGGCCTTGTGTGCAGATTGCAGAAACGGCTATGATGCTTTGCAATTCTTCCCGTCAAGGGGTGGAGCCAATTCCCCACTCTTTGCCTTTGGGATTGGCTGTGAGACCTGTTTCAACCAATAGAATGCGGCCGAAATGACTTGGCCATGTGAGCAAGCATCCAGATGTGGATCGGACACAAGCCATCTCACCTGAGGTTTCCGGTCAGTACCAGCTTCCTGGCAGCTGCCAGAGACACATAAGCGAGCCTAGTCAAGACGGACATTAGAACTGCCTAGCTGAGCTCAGCCAAACTGCCAACAAGTTAGCGGCTAACTTTGTGTGCCTCTGAGCACGGAATGACTCAGGATGAGGGGTCTGGGAATGGTGAAAAGAATCGATGATAAGTTGTGAGGTGAACGAAGTAGAAAAAGAAAATGAGGACCTGGTACGTAGAGACTGGGGCCTCAGCATGAGAGAAACCAGCAAGGGCAGGGAGGAAAAGAAAGGATAGGGCGTCGGATGGCCACCGTTGATGGAGACACTTCCGGAACTTATTTTGGCTACGGAAAAGGAAGGCTAGTTCACACAAAGCTCACCCCAAGGTGTCTCAGTAGTCTGAACAAAAATCACTTCTCAGGGTGCCTGAATGGCTCAGTCTGAGTGGCCGACTCCTGGTTTCAGCTCAGGTCATGAGCTCATGGTTCGTGAGACCAACCCCCCACCCCCCCTCCCCGCCCAGGCTTTGTGCTGACAGCACGGAGCCTGCTTGGGATTCTCTTTCTCCCTCTCTCTCTCTCTCTTCCCTTCCTCCACCTGTGCTCTCTGTCTCAAAAATAAATCAACATTTTTTTTAAATTACCCCTCTTCCTTATGAATCCAGGAGAGGGCAGAACCGTGAGTCTGGGGGCCAACAACTGTCAATGACGTTTGACATGAGACAGAGAGTTGAATCTGGAGCTGAGCATAATGGATGATGGGAGACATGCAGGGAATATAAGAGTACGTTTTCTAGAAGTGAAGCCAAAACCAGAGGCACAGCCTGCTACCCTACGTGCTCTATTAGTAAAGATTTCTACCTCCCACAGGGAATGATGAAAGACGCTGCCCCGAGGAACCTCACAGCTAGGCACTTTAGGGTAAGTAAGAACAGGCACTTTGGGGTGCGGGGCTTGTCCCCAGCCTGTTTGGTCTTAGTTGCATAGTCAAATTAAAATATAAGGCAGCCATGATTCTTGGAAATGCGGTCACCAATTCAGGGCAACCGAAGTCTCAAGAGAAACTAGATGGCCTAATGCAAATTTGTAGGCATGGTGAGAACTATAAGGTTTATAAGACCTTCAGACAGATTCCGGGCGCATGAATGAAACCGGTCTGCCCTATTCAAACGTGATTTGAAACTATCTTTGTAGAAACAGTGTAAGAGACTTGTCTCCGTATTATGTATATTACCCTTTGAAAAGGTCTTGGTAATTATCATGGGTTTACAACCGAGGTTGCCATATTTCCTAGGCTCAAGGAGCCCTTAGTAAGACAGTAAACTTTCTCACGAAGCTCCTAGTCGAAAAGAAATTGCTTATAGTCCAGCTTATTAAATAGCTAGATCCAGACAACTAATAAGTATTTATTCCCTAACTTAGTAGCCATTTGAAAAAAAAAATAATACAGGTAAGTGTCATTATTAAATGACTATAAATACTTGTTACAGACACGTGACCCTGCCGCTCGGTACTGTACGTCTCAAACTTTAGACTGAAATAAGACGCTGTCACTTCCATTCCCTGTTCCACCTGGGCTGTCGAGAAGCACTTACATTTTATCACAGCAAATGCGGAAAATCTAGCTTCACAATGCATGACATCATCAAACGGAATGTGCGAGATCTAATGTTGAAACCTGAAACCGGAAGCTACTTCGAGTAGTAATTCGCCCAGTGCCCGACAGGTGGCGTTGTATTTTCCTTGACATTTTAACAGTACCTGGTGGTGCCCCTGGGAAGTCACAGGAAGTAAGTTTCCGAGCCAGGAATTTATAGAATCATTAGTTTTTATCTAGTCCACAACAATGCACGTAGGGGCAAGATTCTTAATTAACGATGGAAGATACAAATCCACGTTTCTAAAACTCTCTCACTCACTCGCTGAGTTCTCGGCTTTTTGTCAGATATGATTAGATTTGTTCTTTTTTTTTTTCTGGAACTATGACTGAACTGGTACTAGGAATGCCAGCTTGGCCATGTTCTTATTGTCTGATTAGGTCTCCATTATTATAATTTCCTTCAATCCAAAGTTTCTTGGCAGGAATATTTTTCAGTCTCTTGCCAGTTCTGTGATGGGTGAAGTGCAGTTGAAAGCATGTATTGTAATCTGCAATATCAGCTCCTCAGGGCCCTGATAGCAGCGATATGTCACATGACCCTGAAACGCAATACGTGTGTGGTGTGAGGGCGTGCCGAGAACTCGTTTTCTGGAACACTGCTGAGGGTACCTTCCTGATCATCTCATGTTGGAATTGGGCACTGGCACAGACACCAACTGTGTATTAAACACTGGTAAAGCTGCTGTTGTGCACTGGGGATCATCTATGCAGCTCTTTAGAACGGGGACGGCATGCGGTTCAAGTTCAATAAACCCTAAGAGATTAGCATTTTCTTGGAGCCCTCAGGGCTGTAAAGAGTCCCCAGAATGGCCCTCTGCCACGTAATTTTTAAAGCATGGAATCACTCTCTGGCAATGCTTGGGCTGCCATGAAGACTCTCGTCCCGAGTCTGGCATCCAGGGATGGATTTGGAGTTTATAGGGACTGGATACCCATGGCCACCTCTCAGCTGTGAACCCTGGCTGTCCATAGTTCACGCTGACCACGGCTTCATCACAACACCAAAGGGACCCGTGTCAAGAGACCCAGCATATGTGGCCTGACTATGAAGAACTCTAACTACACCTGCTCGATGAGAGACAGAAAAGCCACACAAGTAAGCCAGCAGAAGTTTAATACAAATCGCTTTCAGGTTCAATTGATAAACACCAGTAGGCCTGAGGTAACCCACATTTTTACTTTTCTCCATGGGAAGAAAGTCACAGCAGAGACCTGATGCCCCTGAAATCCGTAGATACCAAGTCAATGTGATGAGAATTTCCTCGCTCTGATTTGTGAACATAATGCCTTGCTTGCAAATCTTGAGAAAATAAGCATTATGAGTGTTCACGGTGAAAGATTCAGAGAAATCCTTTAACTTTACAGTTGTCACTTTGGGTTTCTTAAATACACATCACCCCAACTAATAGTTACTATGCACGTTAGGTATTGATCGTAACCTGGTGCTTCAAGGAGAAATTGCTAATGAGGGAATAATGTAACGTGAAACCATGCATGGTTTTAAGTTGGGGGGGTGTTGGATGGAAGGGACACGCAGAGATCTTTGACATCTAATAAAAGGAGAATCAGAAATTAAGACAAATTATTTTCTCATTTGTACTGTGCTCACCAATTCCATGAATTCACATGCCAAGAATGTACCATATAAACACCGCTAATTAACAACTAAATCATTTACAAGAAAACGTTGGCAGATAGACTAATTTTTAACACATGAATTATTTTGTAATTTATTTCAAATTATAATACTTTGCATTTGGATTTAAGTTTTTAGTTGCAAAGCCCCGATTTGAGAGCATTCTCATTGCTAAAACAGCTACTTTTTTCAGTGCCTTGCGTAGACATTTTACAAATAAGAACTTGTTACTTATAAGAATGGGGGAAAATAGAGGCGCCTGGGTGGCTCAGTCGGTTAAGCATCTGACTCTGGTTCAGGCCATCATCTCGTGCTTCACAAGTTTGAGCCCCCTGTCAGGCTCTGTGCGGACAGCTCAGAATCTGGAGGCTGCTTCAGATTCTGTGTCTCCTTCTTTCTCTGCCCCTCCCCCGACTCACACTCTGTTTCTCTCTCTTTCAAAAATAAATAAAACACTAAAAATTAAAAAAAAAAGAATGGGAAAAAATAGCATTATACGGTATATTTCCTATGGCAAGGAAAGCGAAATTATATATTCTCCCTCTGGACTTCTCTTTGGTCCTAAATATTTGGTTTCAAATATTCAGAATTTCTCTTGTAGGAGAAATGTGGAGTTGAGATTCTAGTTACAGAGCTGAGATTCTGAAAGTACTGACATTAAATCAATTTGTCATATTACCTGTTCCCCATAATACCCTTCATTGTTTGTTCCAACCGTAAGAAATGGCATCTTGCAAAGGTCCTGCTTTGGTTAGCATCTGCTTGTAATAGGCATGAACATTTTACAATGAGTCAAATTAAAAAATTGATTAAAACATTAATATTTCCTTTAATTAATATTTGGGAGGGATATTTTTAAAGGACCATAAATCTTTAATAACATAAACCTATCGGGGTGCCTGGGTGGCTCAGTCGGTTAAGCGTCCAATTTTGGCTCAGGTCATGATCTAACGGTTCTGTGAGTTCGAGCCCCGCATCAGGCTCTGTGCTCACAGCTCAGAGCCTGGAGCCTGCTTCAGATTCTGTATCTCCCTCTCTCTTTCTGCCCCACCCATGCTCACACTCTCTCTCTCTCTCAAAAATAAATAAACATTAAAAAAGAAAAACAACATAAACCTATATACTTAAATTATCTCAACTCAGTAAAAAAAAAAAATCTCCCCTGGTTCTTCCAAATAATGAATAATGTAAATTATTAAAGTGCATAATATTTAAAATTAGATCATTAAAGTAGCATATCTAGAGTAAACTGGTTAAACATTTCACAGGACATGGTGAAAATTTGTAGGACAACAGGAATTAATGGAGGCTGAGTGGGGGCTGAGTATTCAGTTAACAGTTGGGTAAGGAGTCCCAACTCACTCTAGGTTATGTTCATTGTTGGGATTCAGGCACATACTCCTCGAACATCCTGCCTTTCTTTGCATTCAGGTTAGAGCCATGCGACTAAGTGGCCAATAGGATATGAGTGACCAGATGCCAGCCACACCGGGCCTAGCCATAAAGTCATCTTATGTGTTTATCTTTCTCTTTTCCTTCCCTTTCTTTGCAAACGTATGCTCAAACCCAGCTCCTAAGACCCATAAGCTAGTGTGGCATGGGATGGGGTGGGGGGGGGGGGGGGGTAGGGGAGGAGAGGCTGTGTGCCAAACTCTCATCATTCGCCCCTCCAGATCTCATTTCTGTCCTTTCCTTCCCTGTTCTTTATGAAACCGTATTAGCTCCCCTGCCGTCTGGCTCCTGGATGGATGGGGTCAATGGGAGGGACCTGGAAGAAGTCAGAGGGCAGAAGCGGAGAAGTCAGAGTATCTGCTCCCCGCTGCTCCCTCCCCATCTGATCAGGAACATGGCAGTGGCTCCATCCTGCTATCCTGAGCTCATCTCCTCTGCAACAGCTACAGCTCCGAAAGCACTCTGGGAACTCTCCACCTCCTACCTCTTGTTGGTTCTCCTGACCCTGTCCATCCCACCCACAAAACCCACTGAGTTATCCACCTGTTTCCTACCAGGGCTGATGCAGGCTACATGTAATTTCAAAGGCTAATATCTTTATTGAAATTTCAATAAGACCCCAGACACAAGGCAGTACTATCGGGCAATGCTTGGCAAGCAGAGAAAGTAAGGATTTTCTCTTAGTCAGACTCAAGGCACAACGCAGCTTGACTAATGTGCAGGCCAACAGAAACAGCCTGCCGGGTGCATCTGATCTCTAGTGGATGAATGGGCAGTACTCATACCTCTGGGGGGAGGAGGGGGGGTGAAGGGACGCCAGAAACAGCACCTATCTGCAGGCAGTCCAAATGTGGGCACAAGAGGCTGTATCTGGGTACTTCTGCACAGCTTTTCAAACTGCTGAACAGCTATTAACTGCCAAGGCACACTCAGGCCCAGTGACAGTCCCTGGGGATACCCAGAAATATACAGGAAAGAGTATGAAGCCACTTGGGGTCCCATTATAGGAAGGAGGGATGAGAGCCAGAAAAACAGAATCAAATGCTCTTGATTTCAGTCACCACCTATGTAATTCTAAGCTGATGTGGCCTGAGAAGATAATCTTTCCTAGAGAAGGTGGTGTAGGGAAAGTCTCTGAACAAAGAATGTGCCCTAACAAAAGAAATAACCTCCTTGGAATGAACTAGAGTTCACTGGTTATATGCCAAACTGTGTGTGTGTGCGTGCGTGTGTGTGTGTGTGTGTGTGTGTGTGTGTAAAAACACCACTTTCCAATGCGTATTTCAGAGCTCATAAAAAAACTGATCCAATATTCAAACATTTTGAAAAAAATGTGAGCAAGCTTGGCCATCTGTTCATACAAGTGATTCATAAAACATCATTTCCAGATGGATATCTAAGCCTCAGATATTCATTTTTGTGCCTTGTTGTTTTCATTTACAAAATAGTCTCTTTTATTTTGTATGTAAAACCCCTCCCCTCTCCACGTTTATGTCTTTACACAAAGAAGTCCCATTAACCCTTGACTGGCAAGCATTGATTAGAAAATAAGCTCTTTTAAAAATTATTTTATAGAGAGAGACAGCATGAGTGGGAGAGGGGCAGAGGGAGAGAGAGAGATAGAAAGTGAGAGAGAGAGAATCCCAAGCAGGCCCCACCCTCAGTATGCAGTCCACCTGGGGGCTAGATCCTATGACCCTGGGATCATGACCGGAGCCGAAATCAAGAGTCAGGCACTCAACCAACTGAGCCACCCAGGTGCCCTGAGAGGACGAACTTTAATACCATCATGCAGTCCTTTATGTGGCAATGCAGAACTTATAAACTGTTCGCCACAGTTCGTGCACTTGGCATGTGATTGACATGAGCTGGTTCTCCACTGCTTATCTTGGCACACTACTTTTTCTCATTTCTGGAGTCAGATGTCTTCCTAATATAATAATATATGTCACACTGTCCAAAGACATGTATAGGTATTTAAAGTTGTGGGATAGCTAGGAATGTTTTCTATTATTTTCACACTACTACCAATGTTTCTTTGGTTATATTTTCATGATATGGCTCAGGAAAGCTTTTTCTAGCATACTTTGGGCCCTTCATTTTTTTTTTCTATAAAGCAATGTATTAGAATAAACAATTTTTAAAGTCACCGTTTACAAGGGGAAAATTTAGTTTTTAAGTCAAGTGTTTTATATTGAAATAGCTACGTCAAATTTAATTTTACTTAATATAAAGATGGCCCAATAAAGATATTTAAAATATTTATCTTAGGGTTATTTTACATTCACATTATGTCTTCAGTAAATTATTTTTCAAACAACTCGCTGGTTCAGCAATATTTTATTTTTACATTAAGTCTCAGCAATTCCAAAAAAGGTTTTATAAAAGTTAAATGTAGAATTGAATAAGATATTTGCATTGCTCTGCTTGAGGGTTTTTTTTATTCCAGGTATTTCAATAGAGAATGAGTGATTTCCAATGGACATTCATTCCACTGAGCTACATAATTCGTCTTAAGGTGATTTTATGACACCTGTCCCCACCTACTTTTATCTTTACATGGCACTGTGGATATGTTACAGAATGAGGAATGCCTATCAGTGAGATAAGGACCAAAAGAAAAATAAATCAAAATAAAAAAAGAGCATGCAGTCAAATTTGTGCTATGAAATCCAATATGGCTAATGGCTAAAATTTCCATGCCTCCTCATTTTTACCATTTTAAGATACATTTCCTTTGCAAATAATAGACGTAATATTTCATCAGTTACAGAGCAAATGAGAGGTAACTATTGTTCCCAAGATTTTGTCTAACTGCATTATGTAAATACAGGTAAAATCACATGTTAATAAATTCAATAATTATATGTAGCTTCAGTTTCAGAAATGTGATCTATCTTTCAGCTAACAATTCATATTAACTGTGGTACAGATGAAAATACCATAAATTCTAGGGGATCAACACACACATATAATAGTGTGTTCATATTTTTATTAAATATCTATTAACCATTAGCCCCTGTTTCTAGCCAAGGAAGATCATAAGCTCTTCAGTGAGATTGAATGTGCACAGACCTTGAACTTGAATACTTCTGCTATGCTAAATATGCTCACAAATTAGAATATTGTGGTACAAAATGTCATGCCTGTGATACTTAGGCATGAGAAGTGGTTTTGTTGTTTTGCAGGTTTATACAGACCCGTGGGCTGTTAGGGAATACAGTCAATGCAGGGATACTACTAGACAGAGGACAAATCACTCTTTGGAAAAGAAAACCTCCTTGGTTCTGGTTAGATAGATATAGATACAGATATAGATATAGATATAGATAAATATATATATATATATATATATATATATATATTTCCTGATGATGATATTCATGAAAGAAACAGACATAAAAGGGCAAAAGGCAGTAACATTATCATAGATGAAAACAATCAAGAAAGCACTATTAAAGGACATCAGAGATGCTGACCATATGCTCCTAACTTGTAGTTATTAGGGTAGAAGACAATCGTCACCACTCACAGATCAACCCAGTATCACTTCCAGAGTTGGAACCAGAAGCTGACGACAGCCTATCTCCAGATATGTTTAAGAGACACCACATTTTCCCTGCTCATTGAAATTCACTTCCTGAATCCTTTCCTATCTGGCAAAATTTATTTTAATCCATATGCCTGAAGGCTCATGTTAATTTACCATGCAAATATGATCTGCTGGATCCTTCATTTTAAATAGATGAAATAACGATGAATATTTACACATGCCTTTAAAAATGCATTTTAGAGCCAGCAGTACCTTCATTATTCCACTTAACAAGGATAGCATGAAGAGGTAAATAGAAGGGAGGGGCAAATTAACATGAATCCACATGTAATATTAAGGCAAGTGCCTCAACGGTCAGAAGTAATTCTTTTTAAAAAGTTCAAGGGGCATCTGGATGGCTCAGTCAGTTAAGCATCCTGATTAGGGCTCAAGTCATGATCTCACGGTTTGTGAGTTCAAGCCCCACATCAGGCTCTGCAATGACAGTGGGGAGCCTGCTTGGGATTCTCTCTCTGTTCTTCTCTCTGTCCCTCCCCTGCTTATGCTCTTCTGTCTCTCAAAATAAATAAACTTAATAAAATAAAATAAAATAAAATAAAATAAAATAAAATGTTCAAAATTCTAGGGCACCAAGCTGGTTCAACCGGTAGACCGTGTGACTCCTGATCTCAAGGTTGTGAGTTCAAGCCCCATGTTGGGTATAGAGATTACTTAAAAATAAAATCTTTAAAAAAAAAAGTTCAAAATTCTAATCCTAATGGAGATAATTTCTAATTAATTTGTAAGGAAGAAAGCGAACAACCATCATGGAACACATAGTATTTGGTTCAGTAAGTAGTAACATAATCTCCATCAGAATTACCTTGTACGGAGAAAGGGAAGCAGAAAATAGCAAATGACAGTTTGTTATGGATGGATTTCTAGACAACAAGAAAGAGATCCTGGAAATATTTTAAACTTTGAAATATAATAAATAGACAAATGTATAATTATACCAGGAAAACAGTGAAAAAAAATTGTACTGTGGGAGTAGCAAAGGAAGGAAAAATATAATCAAAAACAAAACGTAATATTATCAGCAGAGCAACGTGAAGACCTGGGAGGGTAGGTAAACAATAAAAGGCAACAGATTAAGGGGATCTTGGTGTAAATCCTGTTTTTCAGTTCCCCACTCTGGAATCGTGAATGAATCAGTCCCAACCTTCTTGGGGCCCAGGTTCCTCCGGTTCAACTTGATGATCTATCAGATCCTTGTCAGTTCAAATATTCTGGGAATGTTGCCATTGAGAAAGCTCATTTTACTTTGCGCTTAAGAATCGGAATACACGTCCTTTTTTTCTCCCCTAAAATTCCTACTCAGTTCTAATTTCTGCCAACTTCTGATGTGAGGTATTAAATAGCGGTGATGCGGCACCAGTTAAAAGAGAGCTACAGTAATTAAGCCAGGGATGGCGGAAGGTAGGGTAAAATTCACTGACATCGAAAGATCCGATAAGAAAAGCAGATGTGAAGCCACTGACTGCTTCCTCGAGTACAGTCCAAGCCAGCTACAGAGGATTCCTTTCACCCCTGATCCAGAGCCCCACGGCAGGAGCTCAGAGCACCCCAACTGTGGCTGGGGACGCTACCCAGGGGATATGGGAGAATACAGCAGGGGCAGCTCCTCCCCTCACCTACAGAGCAGATTAGCCTCCATGTTCAGAACCAAGTAGAAAACAGTTATTCTCAAGGTGTTTACATGGCCCAAGAGCAAAGAGAATGAGAGGAAATAATGAGCTGAGAAGGAGAAGGGACGAAGTGTGATGAGCAGTCATCTGGATGGCTGATATTATCAATCTTCAGGCCAGTTATGTGTGTCTTACTGGTCCAACTTAGTACCTCTTTGGGGGCTCCATTTCTTGCTGGTCTAGGAGATTCCATTTTGCATCTATCTTTGACTTCTTCCTCCTTAAAGTGACGCTCATAACCTTCCTCCAGTGTCTGGGTTGCCAGAAAAAGATGAGTCAGTGTTGGAAAGCTTGAACATGGAAACCTGGTTGTATTAGGAATGCTTTCTTACGAGCGAAGTGCTAGGATATGGAAAAATATTGAGTAACGGGCAAATAAGGGGCTGCCTTTGGATGTGGTTGATTAAAATTCAAAGTGTCAGAGGATAATACAGTGTGGTGTGCTAGCCTGGAGATTGAGAGTAGGACAGCTGATGTCTTATGAAGGGAACCCAAAGAACATTTTAGGAGACTTCTTAGAAGCTTCAGAAATATGAAAGAAGGTATGCCCTGCAAAAACTGGAATTCGAAAATAACGAGAGGCAGTCCTCAGATGAAAAGTCAGTAGGAACAGACAGAAACAACCAGTTAGGACAGGGATAAAGATAAATAATTGCAAGGAAATTAGAAGACATAACAGGCCGATCAAAACCCACAGTGCAGGAAACAGTTGGCATTATGAGGAACAACAGGAATTGATACAATCATCAAAAGCCTCCTGGAAAAAAAAAAAAAGCTTCCCTGTGCTGGAAAAAAGCAAAATTATTTGTTGACTCTCTCTTGAATACATCATTTTGAAACAAAAGGATGAAGAAATATCCTAAAAATATCCAGTAAAAAAATAAAAACAAAACCCACCACCACCAAGAAACTATGCACCTACTGTGGACAACCAGAAGAATAGCCACAGTTTAAGCACTCCTGCCATTGCCTTTTGCAACGTATTTTTGCGGTTCTCTCCATCAAGAGGTAAGAGTCCATTTCACCATCCCTTGAATCGGGTCTGGTTCTGTGACTTACTTTTGCCACTAAGAATGTCAGAAATAGCTGTGTACCAGTTCCAAGCCTTTCTTGGAACCCTGCCGTTTGAACAAATCAAGCTAGCCTAGAGATGGAGAGAGAGCCCAGCTATCCTCGTCCAGGTCACCAGAGCTCAGCCAGCCTGCTGGTGCCTTAAATGTAAGAGATCTCGGCGAAAATCAGCAGAAGAGTCTCTCTACCCCACAGTGGACCACAGAGGCATGAGAGAATCCAGCCAAGGCCAGAAGAACACATAGACTAGCCAAAGGCTAACAAACAATAAGAAAGGATTATCGTTGTAAGCCACTGAGTTTTGGTGGGTTTTGTTACACAGCACGAGCTAACTAATCTACCTAAATTGGAACAAAAAATTGTAACGTGCACATGCACACACACGCACCTGCGAGATAGAAGAATGTTGAAATATTTAAAATGCTTAAAGGAAATAAGCAAAATTCTAATACTCCAACAGATAATTTGGCAAAGATCTCCTTAGACAATTCACAGAAAAAAAATTCATACGGCTAACAAACCTCCACAATCTACTCAACTCTACTGATACGCGATAAACAAATGAAGGCAAAGAAATGTTTTTACTATGTTAAATTGACAACACAATTTAAGACTCATATAAATGTTAAGGCTGGCACAGGCAGGCGAACACTCAAACACACTCCTTGTGAAAAGGGACTACGGCCCAGCCATCCTCATCAAGCTCACATCAAGTCTTGAGCCTCAAAATGCTCACACTCGTGTTATATTTTTGTACCCCCAGTTTTTCAAAACAAAACACTTAAAAAACAGGGCAACTGGGTGGCTCAGTTGGTTAAGCGTCAAATTCAGCTCAGGTCATGATCTCACGGTTTGGGAGTTCAAGCCCCGTGTCGGGCTCTGTGTTGACAGCTCAGAGCCTGGAGCCTGCTTCAGATTCTGTGTCTCCCTCTCTCTCTGCCCCTCTCCCTTTAACTCTCTCTCTCTCTCTCTCTCTCTCTCTCTCTCAAAAATAAATAAATATTAAAAAAATAAAAATTAAAAAAAAAAAACAGTTAAACAAACCAAAAACCTGGCACCAAAAAAGTCTTCATGCTCATCTATCTATTAACTCGACTTCTTGGACTTTATCTCAATGGAATATTTATGCATATGTACAAAATTTAATAACACAAGAATTTCAACCATGAGAGAGTGACTAAGTAAAGTTGGGTATAGCCTTAAAATAGCCTTATAATTTAAAATTTGTGGATCATTACAAAAAACACATGTGAAGAATATTTAAGAGAATGAGATAACATAGCAACATAAAGAGAAAAACTCGATACCAACTTTTAGGTGTTTACAGCATGACTGCAATTTAATAAAATTATATGTGTGTGTATGTATATTTAAGACTAAAAACCATGCTAAGTAATCTTTGTACCTCCAGGATTAGGATTTTGGGTGATATATCACACACACACAGAATTTTCAAATTCCTTATAGTAAGCATACATTCATTTTATCAGTACAACGAATAAAACATTTAAAAAAATTTTTTTGAAAAAAAAGCGGGGGCGCCTGGGTGGCTCAGTGGGTTAAATGTGTGACTTTGACTCAGGTCATGATCTCGGTGTTCATGATTTCGAGCCCCATGGGGCTCTGTGCTGACGGCTCAGAGCCTGGATCCTGCTTCAGATTCTGTGTCTTCCTCCCTCTCTGCCCCTCCCCCACTTGTATTCCGTCTCTCTGTCTCTCTCAAAAATAAACAAACATTAAAAATTTTTTGAAAAAAATAAGTACAACCAATAAATTCACTTTTTTAATGATTGGTTACAGCTTTGGGTGAATTTAGAGGTCAGTTCTCGACCTGGTGCATTTTATAATCTTTTCATCAGTGACTAGACATTGGACAGTATATAAATTTAACAGCTTTGGGTCCTTTACCAAACCAGGAGACTTTATGAATTCAGAATGACATTGTTAAATGCTGAGGTAACCAGAAATAAAAAGACGAGATGTAAGAGGGACCTCTGTTGGGTCATTAACAAGGATAAGTTAATTACACAATGTAATAGATAACAAGTGTAGGTGTGTCTGAAACAGATCTAGGAGTCAGCAGACCAGAAACTGAACATGAATTAGAAACCTGTGTATAGAATCAAGTACATTATTGAAACCTAAAATGACAAGTAAAACATGAGATTAATTCCTCCCCACCCCACTGGTCACATATAGTGTTTTATGAATATCATCTACAATTTTTGGATTCACAATTTAAGAAGAAAGATTCAAAGGAAAACATTATAAATAACAGTATTTCTTCAGAAATGAGATCATGTAGCACCCCTCCCACCCCCCCACCCCCAAAAATACTGTTGGAAAGATTTAAATCTTGGGACAGATGAAAAGTAATCATTACACAGCAATGGCCAGTGTAATTATTACACTGGCAATGGCCAGTGGTCTCCACGTCTACATATGGAGCATAAAATGTTCCTTAGAAAGTGTGATTAAATTATGTAATGATCACGTCATCTCCCTCCCTCAAACCAGCACCATCCTCCAAACCCCAGGTAATCACATTATATCGAATAGGTTCCCCAGTGCAAAGATGTGGGGAAAGATATCAAAGGCAATAAGAATGAAGGAATGGAGGGAGAGTGAAAGCAGAGAGGGAGTAAGAGAGAGAGGTTGGGGGAGTGAAAAAAAGAAAGAGAGGGAAGGAGGAAGAGAAGGAAGGATGGAAGGAAGGAAGGGAGGGAAGAAGGAAAGAAGGGGGAAAGGAGGGATAAGGAAAGGAAAGGGGGGAAGGAAGGAGGCAGGGGGCAGGGAGGGAGGAAGGAGAAACTTGGAAAAATCCGAAATAGGAAGAAAGGTGCTCATCTGAAAAGACACAGGGAAAGCAGACATGGTTGTCAATCCTAGCCAGCCATGTCTCTTACCGTGCCTCAGTTTCTCATCTATAAATTAAGTAATATGCTCTTAAAAAATTCAAGGGGAAAGTGGTAGCAGATAGTATATTTGTACAAACGGTGGCTCAAAAAACAAAAGTGAGAGCTAATAGGACAAAGAAAGAAAGAAAGTAGGGTGAGAGAGAGGGAGGGAAGGAGGAAGATGTAATTCAAGGAAATGTTTTGAGAAATAAAGAAACAGATTGAAAGTATACATTGGATGCCAGAAATAAATTTGATATATAACAACAGACATGAAGTTCGTAGACTTCAGTGATAAAGAACGATCCTCTGGGCAACCAGCTAGGAGAAAGAGATAAATTTATCTCGAAGGGAAAAACATCAGCTAACCTTGGGCTTCTCCCCAGCAACATTCAATATTGAGACATGGCAGAAGGTCTCCAAAGTCCTCAGGCAAACAAAGTCAAGAGACAAATAAAAACCCTTAGCAAAATGACTAGTAGTGATCCCTGGCTGCATGTAAGCAAGGAACGGAAGTTAAAGCCACCGTGAGCATCAGCTCTAGAACACAATGGAAATGGCATGTACCGTGACCACGTAGAAATAGAGGAGGCAAAGTGTACCAACGGCCTCGACTCTTACAGCCAGGGTAAAAATGCCAGACTTAAATCTGGTGAAGGAGGAGGAGAAGAAATTTAAGTACATTAAAAATATAAAGGTAAATAGAGAATAGCTAAAAATATATAGTATAATCAACTAAAATTATGCGGTAGAAGGAAGGAATAGAAAGTAGAAATAAGTGGAATTATACTTATTTCTTCACGAGCCCTGGGAGGGAGCATAAATAGATACTGTCTAAAGAAATATAATTAACTAAATATATCTATGAAGGTACAGTTATAACGGTTGTTCCTAAAAGAGTTACGCCGTAACAGATAGGAACTTTCCAAATAAGGGGAAAAAACATACAATTAAACTAAGACCATATAATAAAAGTTAATAAAAGAAAGAAAAACATAAAATGATTACACAATTAAGACCAAATACATCTATTTTATAAATATACGTATTGGCACTGTATTAAGAAATCAAAACAAAAAACCTCCAGACTGCTTCCCAAGGGGGGGAAAAAATAGATGATAGGCTCTATTGAAGAAACACGTAAAATGAAAGTGACGAAGAAAAGTTGAAAATAAACGGCTGGGCAAAGACATGCCAGGTGAGTACCAACACAAACTTGGGAATTCTGATGGAAATTTCAGACACATTGACTTCAAAGCAAGTAGCTACTTGCAATAAGAAATAGCTACTTTGAAATTGTAGAGGCTGCTGGGGCACCTGCTTGGCTGTGTCGGTGAAGCAGGTGACTCTTGATCTCAGGGTTGTGGGTTCAAGCCCCACACCGGGTGGAGAAATTACTTAAAAATAAAATCTTAAAAAAATATATTTAAAATTGTAGAGATTGCAAGCCCCAATGAGCATCCAACAGTTATAAATATGGCATCTTCGTTTATACAGCAAAACCCATATGAGGTACAAGTGTAAGAAATACAGATGTATTGAAATTTATCTCTTTCTGCAGATGAATGATCACATGAACAAAAAATAAGAATAAAATCACAAGGCTGTTCTGATATATAAATAGAATTCCGTGTCTTAAAACAGAGAATGTGACTTCTTTATAAATCTCCATGGAATATCTTGACACTTAATTAGACCAAAAATAAAAGTTTCAATCAATTATCAAAACAGAAATAAAATAGGGGCGCCTGGGTGGCTCAGTTGGCTAAGCATCCTGACTCTTGATTTCTGCTCAGGTCATGATTTCATGGTTTGTGAGTTCGAGCCCTGCATCAGGCTCTGTGCTGACTGCATAGAGCCTACTTAGGATTCTCTCTCCCTCATACTCTCTCTGCCCTTCCCATGCACTCTCTCTTTCTCTCTCTCTCTCTCAAAATAAATAAATAAACATTAAAAAAAAAGCAGTGAAATAAAAATTCTGCCCATAATGCAATAAAAATTAAAATCTGTAACAAAACCAGAAAATCAAGGAACCCTACCATCTGCAAAACATTTAAGCCTCCAAAATAAACTTGGTGTCAAAAATAAAATTAAAACCAAGAATATGGAATATACAGAAAATAGTAACAATGGGATGCTCTATATCAGAAACTCGCATACAGCTGTGATGTGCTCAGAGAAAAATTCACAGACTAAACTACTTATATGCATCAATAAGAAACCGAGCCTTTTTTTTTCAAGTCAAGAAATCTAAGGCCAATATACGAGATTAAGCCATTAACTCACCAAAATAAAGAAGAAAAAAATTGAGAATGCAGAAAGGACCATAAATTTTTCATGGAATATGTGAATCATAAAAACTACTGGCCTCCTAAATATTATAATAAACGTAAAGCCCCAAATGAATGGATGATGTCATACATAGCCAATTACCACAAATGAAACTGCAGTGTTTCAAAGAATAACCCCTCCCAAAATGCACCAGATTTAATCAATTTCACAACTGAGACTTCCACCAAACCTTAAAGGGACGGATAATTTCAAATCCATTTACAATACACGTAGAAGACGAAGGGAAGGTTTTGATTCTAAAAACACCAGCATAACATCCACATCAATACCTGAGACAACACATCCACACAAAGAGAAACTACAGACAAATTTCACTTATGTTCTCAACGCAAAAATCTCAAAGTAAATAGACACAAGCTGAATTATGCAATACAATGGGGCTTCTAACAGGCGTGCAAAGAATGTTTAGCATTAGAAAACGTGTCAATATAATTCTTCATATCAGTAAGTAAAAAGAGAGAAGTTCTCCATTAATGCTAAGGAAGAATGGGACAAAATTTCATAAAATTTAAAATTTCTCCATTTTTTTTTATTTTTTAGACTTAATAACATAGAAAAATATGGACACATCACCAAGATCATAATAATGAGTAATATAATGAGCATTTATAAAGTGCATGTTATATGCCTGGTGCTGCTATGAGTGGATGTGCACCTATTCAAAATTGTTCTTTTCTCCCTTTTTCTAAAGTAATGGCTAAATAAGGCAATGGCAGGGGGGATGAAGGGGACAGCGGACAGAGCCAACACTGTAGGACTCTGGATTTATTCTGAAAGCTGAAGGAATCATCTGGTTGCCAAACCAACAGAAGAAGTAACATCTAAGCTCCACCTCCCAGAATTCTTTTAACGCTGTTGAGAGTACCTCTTGGAGACTCTATATAAAACACTCTGCTCTTGGGGCGCCTGGGTGGCGCAGTCGGTTAAGCGTCCGACTTCAGCCAGGTCACGATCTCGCGGTCCGTGAGTTCGAGCCCCGCGTCAGGCTCTGGGCTGATGGCTCGGAGCCTGGAGCCTGTTTCCGATTCTGTGTCTCCCTCTCTCTCTGCCCCTTCCCTGCTCATGCTCTGTCTCTCTCTGTCTCAAAAATAAATAAAAACATTAAAAAAAATAAAATAAAAAAAAAAATAAAACACTCTGCTCTTATCTACTAACTGCTGTGTAACACATCAGATGGCAGACACAGTCATTCGGCGTGCACTTATTGAGTGCCTGCTGGGTACCAGATGCTGTTCTAGATGTTAAACATATACCGGTACTGATAAATGATCCTCACCCAGCTCACTCTCTGGTCCTAAATCTAAAGGCAGAAAGAACGTAGCAGCGTAAACCTTCTTTATTAGTAGTAAACACTCCCCAGATCTCAGGCGCTGAAGAAAATAAAAACGAAACACGGCCCTTTCCTAAGGAGCCTAGAGTGTCCACAAAGACGTGAAGGCTGTCTGGAAGCCAATGAACTGCAAATACCCTCCACCGCATTCTATTGGCAAAATGAAAGAAGGACGTCCTTGGAAAGTCATCAAATAAAAATGTAAGCGAGTCACATCCTTTCAAGGCCAAGGAGCTTGAGATACACTTGTCTACACAGCACGTTCACTTTAATATTTTGAAAAAAAAATGACATGTTTTTGAAAACCATAACATCTATTTTCCATTCATCTTGAAACTGTGAACTGAAACTCAAGAGCCAAGAAACACATGAGAACAATATACTCTGACCTTGAGCAACAAAAAGCAGCATTTGCCTCTTAAAAGTCTATATTGCATAAAGTACTTTCTAGTGTCCAAATACTGCACATTCCTTACCTCGCGGCACAAGGACCCCTACAAGGCGTTCAGCAACCAGGATGTTGCCTAATTTTTAGGGAGATTTTCTTTTCCGTCTTCCTGGAAAATCACTTTAATACAAAGATTTTAAAAGGCAAAACAGAGCCACCCTGCGTTTTCCACACGAGTCCCTGCCAAAAAGTTAGAAGACAGCCTTATGATCCTTTTTAAGAGGAAAAACAGCAGATTCTATCTTAGTCACACAGTATCAACTCAGGCCAAAATGACTAAAAACCTCGCTGGAAGGAGTTGGCATCACTATTTCCAAAACCAAAATAGTTATCAACAAGTGGCTAAAATTGGGGGGAAATTATTAAATTGGACTGTATTTTACAAAGACAAGCCATTTCTAAGGTGAGATTTTAAGAGTCAAAGGCATCCAAGAACATACAAATCCTAGCATGGTTTCCTGCTCAACCTAAGTACGTATCTACGTCGTCATCTCCTCCCCTCGAGCTCACTTGACTTGTCACTTTTAAGGACATTAAAAGTAATTCCACTCTAGGACCTTCGGGACAGATTTCAAAAATCCCTCTTCTGGCCTCAACGGTGCGTTAAGCCAAGTAGATGGCTCAAAAGGTGACCACATGACAAAATACACTGTAGTGTCCAAGAGTGCAGCCTGGTCGGGCCCTGAGGATTCACACTGCCTACAGCCATCACTGCTCCCATGACCCTGACTTCCTCTCCACTGGTAACGCCATTCAAAAGGAAGCACTTTGTGCAGGTTACCTGCTAACGTGTACAGGCAAATAGCGTCAGACCTTAACAGGGGCTAAACACCCTATGCCCCTGTGTCCTCCTTTCTCCTTTCTGTGTTGCGTAGTTGCCCTCTCTGTCCTTGGACCTTCATCCTATTCAAAGCTCATTTAGCTTGCCCCTTTGTTCTTTCTCTGTTTCGGACTCCTAAGACAGTAGAGGGAAGAGAAGGGTGACAGGACACCATGGACATGGAATCAGGCAAGGAGGCGGGACCTGGGTGGCAGAGGACAGCTGATGGGAAGACACGTCTTGCCCTGCCCTCTGCTTCTATTTCCCAGGCATTCCCCGTCTCTCCAACAACACCCTAGATTATGGCAATTCGGCTGCTCTGTGCCACCTCGTCACCTTCCAGGAGCTGGCTCACCGTGCCACTGAATGTTGACGATCGCCCCTCTGAAATGAACTTGCTCTGCCCTATTCCTTTGAAGGTTCGGTTGACCTCTCAAACAGCTAATCTAAAAGAATGTGCCCGTGGAAGAAAACTGTCCCACCCAAGAGCCAGGCCCCGGTTAGCGTTCCAAGGAACGCGGCATTTCTCCTCAACTATAATGTAGTCTTTTTACCTAAACCAGAGAGGTTGATTACAAAATAGAGCAAGGCCAAAGAGAGAGGCAAGCATTTGGGAGTTTTGTCCAGACCCAGGGCAATGAGTTCAAGGTGCAGTCATAATCCTCAGGCCTCAGTTTAAGTTAGCACCCCCTCCGCCAAAATAAGAGACACTCCTTAGACATCCTGATAGCAAAATCTCTTCAAAATACTGACAGGCTTCCAGAGGCAGTTTTATTTAAATGGACGGTGGTTGATTCACATTTGCATGACTCCCCCAGGCTCAGCAGGGAAGGGGGCTCCCTCTCTTGTAACTGAAACTTGAACTGGAAGAAAGTGGAATTCCTGGTTCTTTATCCCTGAACAAGTGAGACCTCCTCAAGTCTCAACGGACCCATGTGCAAAATGGGATGATGACAAAATTAACACCTCGGATTCTTCATAAGGGATTAATGAACTAATGCGTGCGAAAGCACTTTATACATGGAAAAGCGAGACGCAGATGTTCATTATTATTTCTCGTTATTATTTTTCAACCAATGAGGTTGGTAAATGCAGAAGTTGAGAATATGTTCTCGAATTCTCTCTGGATATTCGTTAAAGTGACTATCCGTGCTCTTTAAAATGGAATTTTATCAACTTGCTGCATGACGCCCAGATCATATAACCTCTCCCAGCGTCCCATCCACCTCAATGGACAACCACCAGTGGGTGCTTACCGTCTCCCCATCACAGGATGCTTTCCAACAGCATCACCCACACACTCCTTGTCTTCTGCCTTCGTTCTCCTCTACTGACTGTTAAATGTATGCTCACTGACCCTCTCTCCTCTTTATCCCATAATCCTACCTCTTGTTTTTCCATCGGCCTGCTTGATTGACTTGGGGGTTTTAGCTTTTAGTTAAAGCGCGAGTTTTGATTCTTAATCAAAGCAACATATTGCAATCTGTTTATCAAGCACACAGAGGAATGCTCAAATGGGTCACATGGCTCCACAGCCAGTGAAATTACATCCTTGCTTAAGAGCATAGTGAGGCATTCATGGTGCCAGAGTAAGTATATCACTTAGCAATGCCAAGCAGTGTGATTAAGAAATGCTTTTTAGTTCGTTATTTGAATTTTTAGCCTATTAGGGAAACATTTACATTAAGTGAGAACGTGGGGATAGCTGACTAACTTTTTCAGCCCTTAATCTAGATTTTAAATGTCATGTGCGCACAGCAGAAAACCTGCACAATTAAGAGTGACAGCTGACAGAAATGAGGGAAAAAAGAAAAAAAGACGGTCCGTGGAGCTTGTGAGAAAATGCCTAGACAAAACCTTCCCGTTAGAGTTAAGTGTTAGAACTGAGATGCACTTAAGAGTTGCAGGTCGACAGAAGAAAGTTAAATACGTTCAGTTTAAAAAGTTCAAGATCTTCCACTCTTTGAGTGTGGGCTGTACCTACTGACTTGTTTTCGAACAGCTTATCATGGAGTGGGGAGAGAGGAGAGAGTAACTTTACCGTGGAGAAACGTGACAAACGTGACCTCGAGCCAAGCAAGCGAGGTCACCATCAACCGTGATAAGTCGGGCTGACACACGTGCCCTCATACGAGGCAATGACCATGCCACTTCGCCTATGGGGTCTTCCCCACAAAAAACAAAAACAAAAACAACCCACAATCTTGGTCTACCTAAGAGAAGAAAATCAGGCAAACTTAAGTGAAGAGGCATACGAGGAGTCACCTGATAAAGAATCCATAATTTGTCAAGGTCATCAGAAATAGGCAAAGTCTGGAAACGGTCACAGCCGAGAGGATCCTGAGGGGAGACAGCAACTAGACACAATTTGGTGTCCCAGAGAGGACCTTGGAACAGAAAAAGACTGTTAAGAGAAAACTATTGGGATTTTGGTAAAATGTGAAGCTTCGTCAATAATAACGTGCCAGCGTTTCTTTCTTAGTTGTGACAGGTGTGCCAGAGCCATATAAGATGTTTAACAAGGAAAGCTGGGTGTGGGGTGTGCAAGAACTCTCTGTACTAACTCTGTGTCTCTTCAGTAAACATAAAACTATTCTAAAATTAGGAGCGCCTGGGTGGTTCAGTTGGTGAAGCTTCCAACTCTCGATTTCAGCTCAGGTCATGATCTCATGGTGCGTGAGTTCGAGTCTCGTGTCGGGCTCTGTGCTGACAGCGTGGAGCTTGCTCGAGATTCTCTCTCTCATTCTCTCTTCTCTCTCTCTCTCTCTCTCTCTCTCTCTCTCTCTGCCCCTCTCCCACTTGTGCTCTCTCTCTCTCAAAACAACTAAGTAAACTTTAAAAAAATCCATTCTAAAATTAAAAGTTTATCAAAATGCCAAAGAGCACTCACAACTGGAAAACCTGAACTAACTGCTTTCTCTTTGCCGAAGATTTTATTTTTAAGCAACCTCTACACCCAACGTGAAGCTCGAACTTACAACCCCAAGAATGAGAGTCACATGCTCTACCCAGGCATGCACCCCCAAAACGAAACTAATTGCTTTCATTGCAAGCATTTTGTAGGGCTGGAATAAATAACTGGTAAGTTATGTGGTGGTGTGGTTTTTGTTTCTATATCCTTAAATTCCAGATCGGGCCTCACTTTCATCTTCTTCTTGCCCTCCTTTGTGCCCTGGTGGTATCTGTTTTTGCTGCCACCAGACAGCCAAGGACAGGACTCCATCACTATCTGGCCAACTCTACCTCACAGGACCCTAAACGAGGTCTCTTTCCTGACTCCCACCCTCGACCTCCACTCTCTCTTTTCTGGGAAGAGCTGACCTACCCATCCAATGATGTTGATGTATCAACAGTGCTGAAGTAACCTACAACGCTACCTGGAATAATGTTTAAGGACAAAGAAGTGAACTCAGTTGGGAAAGGCCCATAAATCAAGGGCAAAGCAAAATTTCCTGGATTTTTTTCATCATGCCCAAGGAATGTTAGACAGCTCACTCTTCACCAAGACACCTGGATGGAACATATAAACTGAATCCTAGTACTCTTGCCAGGCTTTCAATGAAATTGCCAACTAAAATGCTTTTGTTTTGTAGGTGTCCATTTCAATCCAGCAGAAAGTTCTTGCCGTGGACTGAATTGTGTCCCACACAAAATTCATGGTTCAAGCCCTAATCGCCAGTGAGACTTGTACTTGGAAATAAGATCTTTACGAGGCATTAAGATTAAAGGTCATAAGGACAGGGCCCTAATCCGAGAGGAACGTGGCCTTATTAGAAGGCAGCCTTCAGTGGAGAACACAGAAAGAAGGCGGACCTCTGCAAGCCAGGAAGAGAGCCCCACCAGGAACTGAATCAGTCGGCACCTTGAGCTGCACTTCCCAGCCTCTAGAGCTGTAAGATACAAATTTCTGTCCCTTAAGCCACCTGATCTGTGTGTTTGATTACAGCAGCTCAAACTGACCAATACAGGTCTTTGTGAAAGAAAAAGTACTTTTAGAATACAGAACCAAACACTATTATGCTATATAAAATGATTCATGTGTTGAAAAGACCAGTTTGTCAATACTGGGAGAAATGCATTTGGGAAAAAATATAACCATATCCGTTTTTCCCCATTCCAGAACAAGCTGTCAACCAAATAAATGCAGAAAGATGTTTTTTTTCTTCCTCATGAATGTCACTGGTGCTGCTTTTCACCAAATCACTATCTCCAGATTTTAATATTCATGCGGTACATGACCCCCGGATGCGTGACCTAGTAATGAATGCCCTTCCGTTTCTAGATAAGATTTATCCATATTTGTCCAAGGGAAATAATAGTATATATACAATTTTACCTTTATTATGCCCTGGGATTTTTTTTTAATGTTTATTTATTTTTGAGACAGAGAGAGACAGAGCATGAACGGGGGAGGGTCAGAGAGAGAGGGAGACACAGAATCCGAAACAGGCTCCAGGCTCTGAGCCGTCAGCACAGAGCCGGACGCGGGGCTCGAACTCACGGACCGTGAGATCGTGACCTGAGCCGAAGCCGGACGCTTAACCGACTGAGCCACCCAGGCGCCCCTGCCCTGGGATTTTAAGAGGGTTCTGTGCGGAAGCATTTCAAATCTCTTATATCTAAATTCAATTAACATTCCCCCCAATTTCATAAATGGGGCTCTCTTTTAAGAACAGCAGAAAATTTCTTCAGTTTGTAAATAACCAAAAGAATTGGAACATAAGGTCAACCTCCCTAATCATAAGCAGGTGATGATGTTGTTAATCTCACTGTCAAAATGTCAAGACTCACTTTATTTCTATCTTTTCAAAACAAAGGGCGAGGCAGTGTTCCCGGGGACCTCTCACAGTGGCTTTCTTTATATTTACCAAATCATTCCAACTCCTGGAAGCTGAGGCCTGCTATTCATCAGTTAAGATCACAAATAAGAAAAACACAAGGTATGGTTAAGCAAAACCTTTCATTTGCTAACAGCATTCTATTTTGTCTCTTTAGCTCTGATGGTTGAAAGTTTCAAAAAGAGTATTCTTGTTGAGACAGAAAGAAGTCAGCTCAGAACTAGAGAACTCTCTCTGGTTTACCACCACTTGGAGGAGGGTAAAGTGACCCCTGGGCCGCAGGAACCAGGATTTTGAGGCTCACTCCGCCAGCTTTATGGTCGTGGGGGTTTGAGGTATGTGATGACTAGGGTACCTACAGCTTAAACAGCTAAAAATCTAAAAGGAATCCAAAGTTCTGATTTGAAGGATTGTGAGAAGCAGGAGAAATTCTTTGGGGTTGGCTGTTTCCAAGGTTTTAAGTTTGTGGCACAAGAGCTAAACAGGAGGATCATCAATAATTTCAATGTAGCTTTCTGCTATAACAAAAATTTTTTTAAAATTTATATTTGAAAAGGGGGGGGTGGCGAGAGAGTTGGGGGACAAAGGATCAGAAATGGGCTCTGTGCTGACAACAGCAAGCCTGATGCGGGGCCCGACCCCATGAAGAACCGTGAGATCATGACCCGAGCCGAAGTCAGATACTCAACCAACGGAACCACCCAGGCGCCCCTCTGCTGTAACAATTTTAAAACAAGCCAGCCAGTGCAGAAATACAGGCTGTCGCTGCCACATTTTCTAAGCAGTACCGCTCTCGCCTTCCATTATAGTACTCTGTAGGAGACCGGATAACTGGAAATTCTAGCTTAGCTATTCTGTGCTAAAAATCTGAAAAACATTGAGAGAGAGGCAGACAGACACTGAAACAGAGGCAGAATCTGCTCACTGTGTTCAAGTGTACCTAAGTGGAAATCCTGAAGTATCTCAGTAGTCCTTTGATCGGTTTTCCCAAAGCAAGTAATGTTTCAAAGAACTCCCTTTCATTTGATGTCACGGTAGATGCCTTGTTTGGGGGGCCTGCGTTTAAAGTAGGTCAGTCACAAAAGAACAGGTTTTCACTGGTCAGTCTATGGGGACTTTCAAGAACACCTTGAATCGGTACTTAGTCTTTCTCTGCCTTCAACTATAAAACCCTTCATTTAAAAACACCGCTAATGACAGCTGATATTTATGGAGCGTTTACCCCATGTGTCATTCGGCCAAGTGTATCGCGTGCATGTTCTCATTTGATCCTCCGAAACCCTGTGACACAGTTACTACTATTATTATCCCCTTTTGACAGTTGAGAAAACTGGGGCACTGAGAGGTTAAAAAGCAGGCCCAACATTACAAGGCCAGTAAATGCGGAGACTCAAAACCTGACCTATGGGCTTAGTAAACCATGCTCCTGCCCACAAAGCTTCTTGGCAGAAGGAGGGGGCCCTGGTTCTAGACAGGGCTCAGTCACTAATTGTCTCGAGGAGCTTGGCTACCCCCTCTCTCCTTTTAGAAAAGAGGGCTGATCTAGAAGGTCTTTAATGTGTACGTTGAACGACCATGAATCAGTCCCCAATTATCTCAGAGGAGAACATAGAGTCTACTGGACCCGTCTTTGCTAAGTAAACATGGTGTGGCACACATAACCATTCCGATCACTCTGCACACTGGTTTGCAGGTATGTGGGCTCGTTGTCTGTGTCTGGAACATGATACGCATTCAACGAGCACCCAGGAATACACTGAATAAGCTGCAGGGCCCAGGTTATATGGTTTATACAACTGTATATTCCAGGAAATGTCTACACCACCTGCAAGGCCACGTAGTACACCCTCGCCCATGAGGAAATGTCTATAAAGTGAGTTTTTCTTCATCTTCTGCTCCTGGTTTATATTGTACACTTTAGGGAATATTGAGGAAAAATTGGAGGAGAAGTGCAATCAACAGCAGATCTAATAATCAGAGTATGAAGTAAGAGCGCTGTTAGGAAACAGAGGACATGAATTTAGTTTTTATGTCGTTGTGGTATTAAATTAATATATATACACACACATACATACATGTTAAATTTATATATATATATATATATATATACTCACACACATACACACACATAGATAGATAGATAGATAGATAGATGATTCCATTCCCCTTACAAAAGAATGGCTACCCAGAAATTCACCAAATTCAGTGTCTACGTGGGATTTCCCTCTCTTTCCTTTATTCCTCACTGGTACACATTCTCACTAATATTTGACACTCTTTCTCTACCCCTGGCACCAACGTCCAACTGTAATCAGTACTGACCCTTGTCCAAAAGCATGTGAGCAATGGTGAGTCTGGGGAAGGGGGAATAAGCACCCCATCCTTCCAGGACCTGTTCCCCACCTCCACCTACCGATTCTTCCCCAGCCATCACCCAGGCACCCTGCTAGCAGCCCCTCCCATCTCTTCACCCAGAGCCCTCCTTACCACCGCCGTCACCACCCGGCACCGTCCCAGTCTCCCACCCGCCCCCCAGCACTACTCTGTGCTGCCCACCCAGTTCCACTCCTCCCCCAAGCCCCAGCTGGCCTCAGTGTCCAAGGCTTTCTTTTGAAATTTAAGGGGAGTTTTTCCAGAAAGTCACTAGTACCTCTCGTTTTAAAGACCTAGGGTCCAAATGAAATGAAGACAAAAGGCGATGGAAAGCTGAGAAGAGGAAACGGTCCTCTGCCCTTATGCTTCCCGGTGAAGATACGGAAGCACTCTCTTATACTCCTGGTGGGAGGATCAGTTGGCACAAGTCCTCGGAAGCTTTTCGGTAGTCTCCACGAAAGCTATATAGACACGTGCCCCATGACCCAGGGCCTCCTGCTTCATGTGGCCCAAATTCTTCACCCTGCCCTGTGCCCGTGCCTGTCACAGAGCTGGAGTGGAGATGAAATGGGGAGACAGATGTTCCTCCCCTCCCCGGACCCAGAAATCAGTCCACCTAAGCAGCTCCATATGCGGTGCTCAGCATCCAGGCAAAATGGCCTCAGTGGACAAGCCAGAGAAACCCACACGGGCTCTGTGAGTGAAAAAGGAGCGCTGTTCCCAAACAGGTTCAACACATTACCTGTTACTGAGCTGCGGATGGCCTTTTGTACAGCGTAACGGTCAAGTCTGAGGTAAGCATTTGTATTGGAGGTAAGCATTCACGTTTGCCTCCAGTATTTACTCTCCCCAGAGTTAACGCCTGCTGACTTTCAACTCACCCTCACCTCTTCTAGAAACTTCCCTCAGGCAGTCCCCTCATCGTCTACCCCCGTTCACCACATTCAAGGCTTAAGCAGGTACCATTTTTTAGTACTCTCACAGTGCAGACAGGACAATCCACACCGGGTTGTAATTTATGTGTTTTTATCCCCCAGTGGGCTGTACGCCCCTCTAGTCTGGGAGCTATAACTTGCATGTGATTCCCAGGGTCCGCCTCGCTGCTGTGCGCAAATAGTGTAGGGTGAATGCCGTCCCTCTTGTCCGTAATCCTGCTCCTGCCTCTCCACCCAATCAACCCCTGACTCTGGAGAACGAACCGACCCAACTGCTTCCCACCGTGTAAGACCCTCTTTGGTCTCTCTTGCGCCGCTGACCTTTCCCTTCTCTGAAACCCTGTGACCTTCAGTCATTGTAAGCATCTCCCCCAAGTTAGTCCCCAAGAGCTTCTCTTTTACATGTGTCTTCCCAGCTGGATTTTAATGACCAGTGTCCATATTCTAGTAATTTTTTTCTAGGTATAATTATACATTCGCAGATATGTTCAGATATATAGATAGAGGTCTATCTACCTATTCAGCTACTAAGTGGAATTAGAACACACGCATGTTCTGTAACCTGCCCTTTGTCCTCAGTAACAGGTTGTGGAAAATTTTTCCAAGTCAACACATTTCGTTGGCTTCCTAGCACTCCACTGCATTGGGGAGGCATCATTTACATAACCGTGCATCAGTCCTTGTGGATCAGCATTTAGGTCTTTTTCAATATTTCTCTATCACAAACCAGGCTGAAACCAATATCCTCATACGTCCATCATCTCAGACTCCTATAATTATATCCTTACGGTAAACCTCTTAAGGTAGGATTGCCAAGGCAAAGAGTTGAACACATTTTATTTTATATTCAGAGAAACATGTCTAGACCACTCTCCAGAAACAGAGTATCAGTTTATAGGCCCCAAATCCTTTTCCCAGAACCATTCCCCCACCATATCCCACTCTTTGAGACTGACTCATTATTTTGTTTCCTAGAAGGACAAAAGCCTGGCAGCCGACATTCTTGCATCTCCACCTTGGGAGCCTATGTGTCGGGGAGGGGGGAAGAGAGATGGGAGCTAGCGAAAGCCAATATCAAATAGAATTCTTTCTTCCATGTCTCCAGTTACTGCCACAAGTAAACACTTCATATCTCGCTCCGAACATTGCCAATAAAACACATGAAGAGATACCTAATCTCCCCATTAGCCAAAGGAATGTAAACAAAATAATAATGGCTTTTGGGGGATTTTTTCAGTGTCATCATTTTTGGGTGAAGGCAAAGTGTAGTTGTTTTGCTGATGTTCAGTGGGAGGAAAAGGTAACTGCGTTAGTTAAGTACTTCCAGAACAACCTCAGATAACGCAGGACAGCTGTATTTCCAGTATCTCACTCATTAAGCATGAAAAGGGTTTTAGTTGAGCTTTATATTTTTGTTTATATTTTGCTTACGGTTCTAAATAAATGACTTTCACCAAGTGCGTTTTTTGTGCATCTATTAAGATGAATACACGGAGATAAATAGGCTTGTAATGGCTGTGATGCAAACCACACAGTGTCTACCTGCCCCCCTCCTTCTGTATCACGAAGAAATTTTTCAGTTTTTGTCCAAACATGAGATCTGTTCCAAGCTTCTGGCCCAGCGTGGAGAGATATAGGTCAAACGCACCTTCCAAGTATATCTATGACACAAGAACAGTAAGTGTTATCAAGGGCCGTGTCACAAACCGTATCAAGCCCCGTTTGTTAATTCATCTTAAAGAAACTAAGCCAAATTCTGGCAGGACCCAGTCCAATACAAAGAAATCCCAATCGAGAAGAGATAGGTATAAAGCGACAAGAGAAGAGACTGCCTACAAACAGCTCTCACAGCAAAATCAGAGATCCATTTCTTCCCCTCAATCAGAGACACAAACGGAGCCCAGGAAGTTTCACCACACCCTCCCAAAGTTGATGAAATAAAGTGTCCCCTGATGGATCCAATTGCAGGAATTGGCACCGTTTCTAAATTCTGCTTCCTCTATTTGGCTAAGAACGGGTCTGTTAAAATATTAAGATATGCCAGTAAGTGGTATCGTGTTTTCTCTCGCCACCTGCAGCTGGTTATGCTATATTCACACTAAATGCATCTCTCAGTTTATTACAATGATAACGCAGCAACCGTGTCATTTGGACCACACAGAGCATAAGTTACGGTAACGTAGCACGATCATTCAGGTCGTATAAAATAAATACTATGACACTAAATGCACACATTTTACAAGCAGTCGATCATCCACTTAATTTCCTTTCTCGATGCATTGTCCAATGTTATACACATGGCTGGGCACTGTGGCGGGTGGAATACTAAGTCAGGGACCAGTCCTGCCCTTGAGCGCCAAGATAAAAATGTGTGCGCAATGACAGAAGCACAGAAAAGATAAAGTACCATGGCAGTTGCAAGGAGGAGAAGATCACACACGTGCTGCAGTGTTCAAAGATGTCTTGGTCGACAAGTGGCTTTTAGATTAGACTTGGAAAGCCAGAGGGACCTTCTCCATGTAGAAAAGAGAGAAAGGGCATTTCTAGATGGGAAAGGAGTGCTTTCAGCTCGGGAACTAAGACAGGACTTGTGGGTTGTGCTAGAAAAACAAGGATAACTCTTTGGCAGGATCACGGGTTATCGGAAGCACTGAAGGAGGCGTACATTTGGTAGCTTAGATGTCGCTAGCTTGAATAAGACCTGACCACCAATGCTGGGAGCATGCACGGCACTCTGTAGGCAACCAGGAGCTCCTGGAAGGGCTCCCAAGAAGCACGCTCAGAGTTGTGTTTTAGGACGCGGAAAGGGGAAAGTCTAAGTGTTTGAGCAAAGACTGCACCCAACATTAAGTGTGATATTCTTTACACTTCAAGACGCTTGTATTCAATATATTGGCTATTAATGGACGGATATATAGTTGAAAGAACTGGTTATGTCAGAGACTGGTAACTGTTGCTCAGTACCCATGCATTCCTTTCTTGTTTAAGAATTCCCCAAATTCAGTTGGTCACAGGCTGGCCAGAACGAACGCCACACATTTCCTAGCTCGTCTTGAAGTTAAATGTGATCATATTTAGTCATATGGCCATCTGTCCCGTAGGCACGGAGCATAGTCTGATGTGCTGTGCACGACTTCTGGGAGATGGCTTCTAGACACTTTAAGACATTTCTAGAGGGATGTGCTTAGCTTTCTTTTTCCTGGCTCCCAGTTGGCACAATCCAGCAACGTCTGGAGGTGAAACAGCCGTTCTGGGCAAGAAGATGAACTTGGAAATGGAGGTCGCATATGTCAGGACAATGAGAGGGGAAGAACCTGGACTCTGACGCATGACCTTCACAGCCCAGGAGCATCTTACCTGATACTTTTATGAAAAAAGAAACGCCTGTCTCTTCTGAGTTGCAGATTTTTTAGATAGCCACCACTGGCATCACAGCCACCATGGGCACCTACAGCAGATCTTATCTGACATGGTTAAGAAGTAATGCAAGGGGCTTTCTGTAGCTCCTTATCCAAAAAGTCTGTGGGTTTCGCCCTAGGTAAGAACTCCAAGAATTCTGGACAGGGTGGAGCAAAGCCCTGCTGGACAATCCAATTAAACCCGAGGAACTGCATCCAACAAATGGACAAAACGCATTCTTTTCCAGCACACGGGACACATACTTGGCCAAAATTCAAGTCTCAGCAAACACTGAAAGAATGAATTCTTCCCCACTATGTTTTCTAATCACAAGGCAATTAAGCAAGAAATCAGAAACACAAAGGTAATCCTCATAAAAAGTTGAAAAATTAATTGCATGATGATTTGTTAATGTCTATCTGCCAGTTAGATTGTAAGCTATGTTACAGAAACTGACGGATTGAGCTGGCCAAAAAAAAAAAAAAAAAAAAAAAAGGAAAAAAATGTAGTGATGTAAATACATTTTTTTTAAATTAATAAGCTTAACGTCAATAAAAACAAAGGATATGAACATATAATTCACAAGCACAGAGAAATACCAACGATCAGTAAACATAGAAAGCGATGTTCCATCTCACTAGTAATCAGGGACATGCAAATCAAAATAACAAAGTATCACTTTCCTGCAACATTAATACTTAATTTATTCATAATTAATAATTGGTAATTTCCTATGTTGGTCAGAATAGGGGAAATGACCGCTGTCCTACAATGCTAATGGAGAATCATATTCATTCAGTGCTGATTGTGGGCAATTTGGAAATATCTATCAAAAATTTAATGGTGGACACTCTATAATCCAACATTTCTACATCTGACACAACCTTACAGTAATACACCCAACATGAGTGTATAGAGTTCACTGCCGCCATTTTACAACAGGAAAACTGTTAAATAAATTGTTAGATTCATTCTGAAGAATATATACATCAGTTAAAAAAATAATACAGGGTCAAAACACTGTCAAATGAAAGAAACTGCAGAACAAGTCAGGTAGCAGGAAAGAGAAATACTATAAATACACAGAATTTGTACATATGAAAATAATACATTATTCAGAAAGTCTTAGAAGGTGACAGTCTTATCAGGGAACACTTGGATTGGGGTAATGGGGGTGGGGCTTGGGAGGTAAACAAAAGGAGAGATTATCCATTTTTATTCCACTGGTTTCTATACTACCTGAATCATTTAAATTTTAACATACATTTTAACTACATTACATTTTCCTGAATTACTTGTGTAGTTCAAAACAGTTTAGTAAATTATTAGACTTAACCCAAATCCCATAGTGATTTGCGGTGGCTCATGAACTAGGATCAGGCTCCCTATCAGGAAGCGTTCTTTCCATTTTCCCAAACTGATTCAAATTTAATCCTGTAAATCTTGGCACAACTTAAACTGAAGCACCTCGGAGTAAGACACATTTTTCTAGACTACTCGTTGGTACAGCAGCTTGAGAACGAAACGGGGCAATGCCTCTTAAGCACTTTGCAAACTGCTTGCTGCACAAGTGCTCCATAAATGGTGGCTATTATCAGGAAGGGTCTCTAGAAATAGGGATTGTAGTGCGACAACAAATGCTTGTTTCCCAAACCATGTTTTCTCATCAGCCATGGTCAGCCTGAGAAAGTGTGTACACAGGGAGGTGCCCAAACATACTCTTAACCTCCTACTCCAGATCGCTGTCAACAACCATACTTAAGATATTTTCAGTCCTGGAAATGACATGTTGGGATCTGCTTAAGTAAACACTTGTCTAATCCACATCACTTTCCATAGCTGTTTGCTTTGCAATCAAGTTAGCTTTAATCCATAAGTATCTGGAAGTGAATAAAGCCATCTCTCTGTTGTGCTGAGCTCTGAATGGATTCGCTGTATATATACAGTTAAAAGATAATAATTGTATAATTTGATGATGGCATCGTCACTTTGCAGGCACTGTTCGGTTCTGATCGGACATCTAGAAGAAATTCCATTATCAGACTCTGATAGCATCTGAGAAGTGAGCTCTCTCACATCTAAAGTGCTAGACAAATTCAGACCCATACTTGACAAGGAGCTTTGTATTACTTTTCATGTCATACCACTGTTACCCATGTATAGTTAGCACCTTATCTGTAGTAGGGGTCTTGCCTTCAAATTACAAACGAAAACCGCCTTCAACAATGGCTAGTATTCTCTCAGTCCTTTATGGGAATAGCAATCTTATGTGAGCTGCTAGGCAGTGGTTTTAATACAGAACATGCAATGCAGATACATTATCAGTGTAAATGTTTCTCTCCTTACTCGCAGT
Source organism: Panthera uncia (assembly GCF_023721935.1). Lineage (NCBI taxonomy): Eukaryota > Metazoa > Chordata > Mammalia > Carnivora > Felidae > Panthera > Panthera uncia. The sequence continues at coordinate 139,562,788 of NW_026057577.1, read as the reverse complement.
GAAACTTTATGCTATGTTATTGAAAACTGTCCCAGTTTTGTACCAACCCTTTGCCATAAAAATTAATATGCTCAGCATTTGCTCAAGGTTTAGCTGCTGAAAACATGTTATTGACCACGCAAGACAATTTTAATTTACTGTGTTTGTCATTTAGTACCCTATCGCTTGCAGCTGAGAGAAAAAAAAAGGCACTTAATAAATAATATAAATCATTTTTCTTACTGTCCCAAAATCTGATGAAGAATATTTTTCTAGGTGGCCAAACTAAAATACACACTAGCTACCAAGATATCCGGCTATGAATTAACCATGCTAATGTATGCAATTATTATCGTGCTTAGCTTTTTAAATATTCTCTGAAACTTATTTTGGCCTAGAAATACATTTCAGGTTTTGGTAAGGCAGAGGTACTACCTGTACATTTTTATGTAAAAGATATTGTTTTTATTTATGTTTTTTTTCTTCACTTAACCCCCCCCCACACACACACACACACACTGTAACCCTATGTAAAATATATTTAATGACTGTTATGGCCCCCATCATCATCTAACAGAAGCTTCATATTCCTACAGGCCCCGGCCCCACCTACGGCTCTTGGAAACCACAGTTTAAATGGTTTTCTCTGACAGAACATAACATTCTTTGTACCTCTTGCCATATTCTCATGTACTATTTGATAAATGAGTTACTCAATACAGAAGGCAGGGGAAGTGTTACAAACCAAGTTCTTTGAGTATTTATATACTGTTTATTTTCAGTAACAAATAGGTCATATTTTCTCTGCATCGAGACAAGAGTAACTGTGGCCTCCTTGATCTGGAAAGGGTATGCCTGTGAGTTCAGACAAATACTATTTGTTCTAATGCACACTATTAGTGTGCTTGAAACGCCCGTACCTCTAAAGCGAAATTATATTTCCCATTTAGAAAGAGAAAAATTCTACTTATCTCTCCTTTTTCCTTGCTCTATTTCTTTGTTATTTCCAGGGTAACAGAGCCTTTCCTGGGGATTCACAACCAGCCAGAGAGAATCATCCTCCACATCCCCTCCCCACCATGACGAACCTCAGGAGATGCCTGGTGCCTAGTTACTGCTTAATTACAGTTCCGCTGGTTGTTAACTAAGAACTCAAGCTGCTTGGAAAAATTTTCTCCCTCAAGCAAGATTGCTTGCCATTAGTAAAACAATCAGTAGTAATTAAAAACCTCATTTTCAAATATAGTTCATAAGTTTTACATCAAGAAAATTGCTTCTTGTCTAATTCTCTTTTAAAATGCTGCCCAGAGAAAAGTAAAAGGCCCTTGAAACAAACAAACAAACAAACAAACAAAAACTAAAGCCAAACAACAGCAGCAACAACAAGCCAAAATGCAATGACTGGGTTTCAAATAACAAAACTGCTCCAAATACGGATGAATCCAAAAAAGAGGTTTTTTGTCTTATTGACAAAAATACCGAAAATACTTGATTGTGGATATAGTGCAAATATTCTGGCAGGGACCACTAGGCGCTATAATTATCTTCCATTTCAAGTTGTTGTGCCCAGATAGTCAATGGGCAATCAAAATGTGAGGCACCCCCTAAAATAACTTTAAATGGATTTCACATTCTGCTTGGGTTCACATACTTCACACTCTTCCACTGTTCAAGAAGTAGCTATTCCAAAATCTCTGAACAGAGTAAAGATTAACTCCCCCAAATTGAAAAGTGTCAAGGAAAAAAAGAAAGAAAGAAAGAAAGAAAGAAAGAAAGAAAGAAAGAAAGAAAGAAA